>NC_081778.1:5361799-5629299 GCF_963082965.1 Carassius carassius | reverse complement strand
GCTGATCAATATCTGTAACAATTGCCTCATTACACTGATGGAGATGAGCATTGTTCATTGAAAGTGTCCAATGAAACGTAACTGCATTTCTATTACAGAAACAGTGCAAGTATTGTTCAGAATCCAACATTTTTTTTAATTAATAAAACTAACACGCACAGTAAATACATGACATTCGATTCAAATTTGATCAAATTTTCTTCCCACTTTTCAAATTAAATAAAAAGTATCTTTCTCATGTTGGTATTTGTCTTTATTTATGAAATAGTTTTTACATAATCATGAAGAACTTTTTTATATATATAACTAATTATTTACATCTGATCAGGGTTATTCCACATATTGATTTCTCAGCTCATTTGAAATGGAAACATTGGTATTGTGTTATCTAAAAATTTATATAAACATGAAAATATGGCATCTTTTTTGTTATTTTGACCAATTGTCATTTCTTTCTCTCTCTCTCTCTCTCTCTCTCTCTCTTTCTCTCTCTCACACACACACATACACACACATACAAATCTTGATGTACTTGTACCATTTTGTATGCAAAGCATATATTATATTCCCCTTGCAGCTTAACATCAAAACCAGTTCTTTCTCCAATTGCAATAATCATAATACTAATAATACAGGAGGACTAGGGTCATCTGCTGCAGGGAATGGACTCATTTGTTTACGTCTGAATGGTGCTGAACACTTCACTAATGCACTTCAAGAATGCCTCACACTGGTGTCTTTCTAAGACGTGGATACTTATCCTAATTATTCACAAAGTGAAGAGCACTCTGCAGTAAAGGTCTTATCCTGTGGAGCAGCTTCCCCCGGATGCATCTTAATAACTCAAGCTCAAATCCAGACTCCAATCTGTCCAGACCTCCGACAGGAGCTTTCTCTCTCTCTCTCTCTCTCTCTCTCTCTCTCTCTCTCTCTCTCTCTCTCTCTCTCTTTCTCTCTCTCTCTGTCTGTCTGTGTGTGTGTGTGTGTGCTTGAGCTGTTCTGTATCGGTAAATCTGAGGTTAAAACCCACTGGAGTCTAAGGGTAGTTTTGGGGCCTGGAGAAGTTTTGTCATGCCCTGACATTTGTGCTTTTTTCAGTTTCTTATAAATATCTAAATGGGTAAAGTCTAATCTCACTGTAATCAGCACAAACTGGGCTATAATAATATGTGAAATGCATGTATGTACATGGTTGTGTTTTTGAGAAAAAAAAATATTATGCGTGGTTAGTGAAAAACTAAAAATGTTAAAACACTTGAAAAAGGCAAAAAAACACATAAAGAACAATGGTTCCCGGGACTTTTGAGAACTGGAGCTTGTAGCCTAGAATTTTTCTTTCTAAATTATGTGAAAATCATCTTGTTTACTCGCTCACAGAAAACAATATGTTGATTTAAATTTTCTTAGACACTTTTTGTTGGTAAAAGTCATATGCGAGTAGGCGTCAACTATCATGAATATCATTGTGATTTACACCTGAGAAGACAAAGGCCTGCATAATGAGCTGCATAATGAGCCATTCAGTCATCTGTGCCACTGAAAGGAAGGAGTTACAAGAAAGAATGTGAGAACAAAATAAAAGTATATAATTTTATGTTTGTAGTTTATTAAGAATATATTTAATTATCCCACAACATACTTTAATATCCATTTGGGGGAGCAGTCAAATTAGTTTATAAGGAACAATCAAAGCTGACTTTCAAACAAATTGTTTGGCATCCTTACTCCAGTCACACAATCCTTCAGAAATCCTTTTAACAATCTGATTTTCTACAAAAAAAAAAAAAAAACTTAAAATTTGTGTAATGTATTTTTAAACATGTATTTTAAACATGTATTTTTTCACATCTAAGCATGTCAAATAGTGTTATATTTCACTTAAGAGCATACTCAGTTCGAACTATAACCAGCACACATCTATAAAACCAGAATATCTGTAAAGAAAATTACAGTATTTATGTCAAGATGTATCCCTGCAATGCTGACATATGGCTAGCATCATTAGAGACATCAACAGGTTAATTAATGAATTCCTGATATAGAGTTGAATTATATAGTTTGATCTGTAGGTTTTTTTTATTAAAGCCTTTTTATAAATTGATTTACTTTTAATTGCTTATGCTCCTCATTTGTTAAATATTTTTTTGAAAGCATCTGCTTAATGTATAAATGTAAATGTCACTCTACTAGAGTGAGTGTGAGTGCCATCAAAACTCCCTGTAACAAATTATTTGAAGGATCACACGTCACAATGTATATATGTGTGTGTGTGTGTGCGTCTATATATATATGTGTGTGTGTGTGTGCGTCTATATGTGTGTGTGTGTGTGTGTGTGTGTGTGTGTGTGTGCGTCTATATATATATGTGTGTGTGTGTGTGTTTGTGCGTCTATATATATATGTGTGTGTGTGCGTCTATATATATGTGTGTGTATGTGTGTGTGTTTATATATATATATATAGAGTGTCTTGCGAATGTATTCATACCCCTTCATTTTGTTGCTGCCTTATGTTAAATTGCTTTAAATTATTATTTTTTTACACATCAATCTGCACTCCATACATTACAATGGTAAATCAAAGAAGTTTATTTAAACACCTTTGCAAATGTATATATATATATATATATATATATATATATATATAGTGTTCTTACCCATATCTGGGACTAGGGCTGCACGATAAATGTTAAACTGATAATCATGATTATTTTGATTAAAATTATAATCACGATTATTAATAACGATTATTCTATCCTGATGAAAAAAAAACTGCTAAAACCAGCTTAAACTCTCCCAGCTTGGTCAAGCTGTTTTTAGCTGGTTGTTCCAGCTGGTCTCCCAGTCTGACCAACTAAGGAATGGTCAAAACCCTTCTAAAACCAGCCTTCTGACCAGCAATGACCAACTATAATTGGGCAGCGGGACATTAAACTGAATTTATTCATTTGATCAGAGCATTTTTATTAGATTAAGCATAATTTTCAAATGCGCATTGTTGAGTTGGAGATCCCGCTCTCTGACCACCTGACCTGTTAAAGGATTAAAAGAAACATCTGTAAATAACTCCAAAAACAGTATTACCAATTTCACTTATTAGAAACAAGATTGACTTTATTTCTGTCATAAATGTAAAACAGTTCTTATTGAGATTAACAGAGGTGTTGATGGTTTATTGAAAATAATAGTTTAGTTTGACGTCACCATTATGGTGATCAGTACTTAGTATGACTCTTTTCAATGTTACTTTTTGATTTACTGCTGTAACTATTTTATGGCTAAAACAGTGAGAGACAAAGTAACTTTCTGATGTTAAAAAAACATCATAATCTAATGATCTGATCAACTGATTTTATTTGGAGTCTTATCTGTGCTATTAATTTATTATTAGTGACCATAGAAAATGTGTTGCAATGGATAAGATTCTACAGATTTATTTCATACATATTTTTCCTGTTCTTTTTAAATGAGCCACAGAATGTTTGGACACACAGAGACCTCAAGAATTAGTGTATGAATCTCAACAATGGTGACATGATTCATGCCGCAATGCATTCTGGGTGCCATGGATGAGTTTTGTATGATGTACCCAGAATAAATTTCAGCATGAAACATGTCACCATTGTTGAGATTCATACACTGAATCTTGATCTTTATGTGACAAAAAAAGTATTTTTTTTCAAACCCTTGAAATTATCTACTTTAAATTCAGCTGGGTCTCAGGCTGTTGACCCATTGAGTCATTTTAATAAATAATATTCAACTAACACCATGCATTAGATTATAGTGATGGGATTTATGGCTCTTTGAGGGGATCCGGATCTTCGCGATCCGTTGCTTTCAAAGAGCCGTTCAAAAGAACGGCTCTTTTGGCTCTTTTTTAATATTTAGTCAGTTTTAAGAAGCCAGCTTGGGGGCATCTCAGTTTATCCTGGAAATAATCACTGGGAGGAATGATGAGGTGAGATTTGTAGTCAAATAATTAAAACTCAGATATCACACACCAATATCTGAGTTTGAATTATTCTGAAATATTGATTATTACCTCATTTGTCATGTGTGGACTATATTCCATAGGGTTGCACAAATCCCTCTGCTTAGACAGTGACATCACTATTTTGGATTTACCTTTAGTACAAAGTGTGTGTAAAGCTACGTTGACCTATGTTATTCATACAATACCTACTCAAATAAACATCAAAAACAAAGCCGGCTGCAATGAATTTCTGTGCAAAACAGCTTTTACTGCAAACACTTTCACACAAGAACATTATCACACAAGAACATTTTGATAGAAAACAAAAAATATTTAAAGTAGATAAAATTAGAATAAATAAAATGGAAATGTCTACATACTACATACTATTACTACTGTAAACTTTGCAAATAGGACATCAGCCCCTTCAAGTCAATGAACAATAACAAAGTGGGCTGCAATGAACATGCACAACTAATAACTAATAACATAACGCTATAAAGGGTTGGCCTGCGCTGGGTGCGCCCCTCCCCCTATAACTGTTCTGTCTCGCGGAGGAGCTCATTTGTGTGCATCTGTGTGAAATACGCATAGGAAAAAAGAACGACAGAAAGAACGGCTCCCCTCCAGCCACGACTCGGCTCCCATCGTTCATGTTTATGAGCCGTTCAAAAGAATCGGTTCGTTCGCGAACGTCACAACTCTATTAAATTAGGTGAAACCAGATAACCAGACTATATATGTGGTGAAGTCTTTATAATCAGTAAGCAACCAGCATCATCTAAACACATGTTCTCTTACTGTTTTTGCCATAATAAACATTATAGCAGCTAAATTGCACAACTAAAGCCAACACTTACTACCATTATGTTGACACCAAACCAAACTATTACTTTTAAACAGACATCAACATCTAAACCTCCGCTTGAATCTTAATTAGAATGTTAGGGGATAATGTTCTACTAATGTAATTAATAAACATTTTTAGAATGTTTTTAGAGAACGTTATCCTATTTTTTGAGAGAGCGTTCTGGGAACAAAAATAAAACTACCCGCTAAAAACACTATTAGAACAATCCATGGACATGTTCTTAGAACATTTTTATAACAAAAAAATTCTATCTGGGGAGACACAGAAGAACTATGAGCAACATTGATACTGGTAAGGTAAAAACAACAAAATTTGCCTACCATTTGTGTGAAGCAGACTGTCAGTCTTCATACATTTGAAAAAAAAATTCAATGTTGTCAGTTTATTGAACAATAAATATATATATTTGTTCTAAAGGAAAATGTTCCTAGTAGTCATTGATCAAAATGTATTAAAAGCATTTTTTGTATTTGATTTAATATACATTTCAAGTAATGACAACTGTTTTTTGATTTGAGACAACCTAAAATAATTAATTTACTTTAACCTATACATATAAGTTTAGTTAGTTTGTTCTCACTTAAAATGATTAGTTTGATCAACCTTTAAAAAGTAGTTGCATGGATTTAAACTTTTCAAGTTAAACTAAATTAAATTATTTACTTTGAGTCAATGTCAAATATTTTGTGTGATTGATTACTTCAATTTTTTAAGTTAATCCAAGGTTTTAATTTTTTCAGTGTATGATAATAAAAAAAAAATCATGGTTTTGGTTAGCGTTTTGTCATCTGTATTCACATTACATTTTCTAAGTGATAATTTGTTCGCAAATGGGAAAAAGCCACTCAAATCGCACAGTAAATTTGCTCAAAGATCTATAATACACACTGAAAACTAACATTGTCATGTCATTTTCAACACAAAAACTGGTAAAAATTTAGTATATAATATAAATTCCAAATATTCCAATTTATGTACATTTGTATCCATTGTATTGTCACAGGTAGGAAAAGTGCATTTATTCCTCAAACACAATAGATCCATTATTGAAACTCGAGTTCAGTGAAACTGATCAGTGAAAGTTTGATCATGGCACATTTGGTAACACAAACAGTGCAAATGGGTTGGAAAAAACACACATTGTCTATATGACACTTTCATGTAAGCAGAATATCGCTGTGAAGAGCTCGCTATGTTTTTATATCATTATCAGCACTTGTTCCGCCATCAGTGAGTGCGCACAAGGTTGCCAGATTGCACATATTAAATAAAACACCGGGCAGAAAGTTGCTGCATCCGAAAACTGAAAAATGCTGCCTTCGGAGGACGCATTCCAAGGTAGGACGGCATCAAGGCACATCCGAATTCAAAGTTAGCTTCACTTCCTGTCTCCTGAGATGCCTTCATCTGGCCGATTTCTGAAGGCAGCATAGATGTATCCTTCGCTGCCTTTGATTTCCCACAATCCTGTGCGTTCCATTCCGTGAGAGTTAAGCCAAAAAATAAAGATGGCGTATGAAAGTTGCGGTTGGCGGTCAGTTTGTGTGTAAATGTATGTTTCTGATCAACGTTTTTCACTTTTTATGCCATTTCTAGCGAGAAATTTATATTGCAGTAATGAAATATAAACCTAGTTATCACCAAAGCTCTCTATATTTTGCTGTAGATCATTAAACCATTGCGCTGCCTCAGAAGGCTGTCCCAAATCAGTTTCATGAGGTGCCTTCGTGCAAAAACGCTGCCTGCAAAGTCATTGCCTGATTAGACAGCAAGGCAGCAAGTCACCTGCCTACGTTTTCGGATGCAGCCAGTGCCTCTTAAAGGAAAAAAGCTCTGTTTTGGGGCTTGAAGCTCTTCACATCTGGCAACCACAAGTATGTACGCTAGTGAAGACTCGTCAGCAATGCAATATAACGCAAATGCCAAATATAAAACACGTTTCAGGATAAATAAAGAGCCGGCCAATATCGTGACGATATTTTTTTATTAATCGAGAAAGGTGGGTATTGTTATCAAGATTAAAATACGATTAATCATGAAAAAAATCACAGAAGCATGTAGTCTCCATTACTCTTAGTGGAAAAAGTTTAAAACAACCAGGACTCTTCCTAGAGCTGGCCTCCTTGGCAATCTGTGCAATCGATGGAGAAGAGCTTCGGTTAGGGTGGTGACCAAGAACCTGATAGTCACTCTAGATGAGCTCTATGATCATATGTGAAGATTGGAGAAACCTACAGAAGTACAAACATCACTCCAGCACTCTGCTGATCCAGTCTTCGTGACTGTGTGGCCAAACTCAATCCAATCTTCAGTTAAAACACATGAAAACAGTCTTGGAATTAAAAAAAAAAACCCTAAAGGACCCTAGACTCTGAGAAACAAGATTTTCTGGTCTAATGAACCTCAATTCCAAGCATCATGTTTGAAGGAAACCAGCTCTGCTCAGCACTTGCAGAGTACCATCTCAAAAGTAAAGTGTGCTGGTAGCAGCCTCGTGCTGTGAGTCTGTTTTTCAGCGGCAGGGACTGGGGGACTCGTCAGAGTAGAAGGAACGCTCAGTTCAGCAAAATATAGAGATAGCCTTAATGAAAACCCAGTCCAGAAGGACAATCACCCTAAGCACACAACAAGAGTGGCTTTTAGACAACTCTGTGAATGTCCTTGAGTGGCCCAGCCAGAGCCTGGAATTGAACCCTGTCAAGTATTTCTGGAGAAACCTGAAAATATACGTCTGCCCCCATCCAGGCTGACAGAGCTTGAGAGTTTAAGAGATGAGGAGAAGAATGGTAGATAATTGCCAAATGCTTATGGGCAAAGCTTGTCGCATCAAACAAAAAAGACTTGAGACTTTAAAGGTGCTTAAGCTAAAATTTTAGTTATGTACTTATTTCAGTTTTTTTTAAGTATATACGCTGCCGTTCAAATGTTTGGTATCAGTTAGATCTGTAATGTTTTTTTAAAGAAGTCTCTTCGGCTCATCATGGCTGCAGTAATAATGTGAGATATTATTGCAATTTAAAACAATGGTTTTCTATTTTATTACACTTTAAAACATAATTTATTTGTATGATGCAAAGCTGAGTTTTCATCAGCATCATTACTTCAGTTTTCAATATCACATGATCCTTCAGAAATCATTCTAATATTCTGATTTAACATTAATATTGGAAACTATTTAACAGCTTAATATATACCAGGGCTGAAAAAATGGAGGGGGGGGGGGTGCTGTGATACTTCTTACAGGATTCTTTTGATTAATAAAAATGTAAAAAGAACAGCATTTATTTAAAATTTGAATATTTTGTAACAATATACAGAAGTGATCAAAATTTGGGGGCATTTTAATTTTTCTTCTTTTTTTGAAGAAATGAATGCTTTTATTTTAAGCAAGTATGAGTTAAATAATAATAAAAACATGATAATAAAGACTCATATTGTTAGAAAATATTAAAATATTTCTCTTTTAAATAAATACAATTGCACAATTGTTTCAGACATTGATAATAAATCAGCATATTACAATGGTTTGTTCATGAAGTTGAAGTGGGCCTGGATCATTGCATGGTGGTTGACCTGGACCATGGAGTGGAAGCGGGCCTGGATGTTAGAGCAAAGGTGTGCCTGGACCATGGAGCAGAGGAGGCTCTGAACCATGAAGCATAGACGGGCCTAGACTGAAAAGCAGAGGAAGAGACCATGGTGGAGCATAAAGCCAAGCAGATGGCAGGACAAAATACCAGGGCTGAGAAAATCATGCGTGAAGCCAAAGCGGAGCCGGCAGGGCCAGGGACCAGGGCAGAGCCGACGGAGCATGGAGCCAAGGCGGAGATGGCTGGGCCAAGGACCAGAGCAAAACCGATAGAGTATGAGGCCAGGGTGGAGACGGTGGGACAAGAAGCCTGCAGAGTTCAAAAGTGGCCTTTATGGTCATTGTGGTACAGGCATGGATGCTTAGCAAGGCCTCCTTGTTCAACACAGAAGAGGCATGGACCGTCTCCGTTGTGGTAATAGGGATCACAGAAAGACTTGTTGTCTCTGGGAAAATGTGTGCAGTACACACACACACACACACACAAAATAGTGGTGGTTACTACAGGAAGCACCGAGGATAGTGGGATGACCTCTAGAATCACAGCACTTGAGACCACTGAACTTAAGAGCACCTGACTTAGCAGTCTGGACATGTGGAGCAGTGGAGGCCATGATCGATCAGGTCTGTTGTAGACCCATGTCTGCAGCCATCAGAGCTGTGTACAGCCCCCCAAGAGGAATCGTGAGCAGTCATGACGTGAGAAGAGCCTGGCACTGGGATTGCCAAAATGGTTTCTACTGTAGGATGAGTTCTGATGAAGACAAACAATTCAAACTTTTGGGTTTAGGCCTGGTTTATGTATTCTGTATCATTGATGGCCTGTAGCAGAGAAGGATACAGATGTAAAAGAACCCAAATACAGTTTTATCCAAAATGAGAATAATTCAAAAACATAAATTATGAACTTAATCCAAAACATGGAACAAAATATGAACATGAACTACAAGCTTCAAAATATACATTGATCTGACATAATGGGGCATTCACATGGGGAATCAATGCTTGATGGAGGGCGTTGTCTGAAGCTTGGTGCTGATGCGACCATCATAGAGACAACAGCCAATCACATTACTTCCTGCTTGGACTGCAACACAACACTAAAAGCCAGCTTTTGACATTTAGTTTGTGATACGAAATGGATGCAGATTTGATTGCACTAGCTATTGCTTATGTAGTTTTTGTTAAAGCACTGCATAAGCTAAGGCGATGTGGTGCCTGCTGCTGTTGGGTGCATTCGATTCTCAGAAAGAACCGTCAATGGGGAGAATATATCACAGACTTGCACCTGGATGGTGTACTGTAACGTATAAAGACTGATCTTAAGGAACTGGGTGACTACCCACCGCAGTGATAACCTTTTCCTCCATTTTGATGTTCCTCTAATTTCCGGTGTTGCACAAACGCGATTAGCTAGCATCTTTGCTTGATTATTACATAAAGGTGATCTGATTGGCTGACGTCTGCATTGGTGCTTAAAAAGTTCTGCTGCAAGCAATGACAGTGACGCGATGCAATGGATCCACAATTCTGTTTTGCAATGCAAAGGAACATTGTTCTCATAACATACTTCAAAAATATATTTTTACAGTAAAGTTATGGCAACCTAGGTTTTTTTTTTTTTACAGGATTTTTTTGGGGATGTGTTTGTGAATCATAGATAGATGCACCAAAATCTTAAATCTTTTTGAGCTTTCTGCCTCTTGCACTCTTACAAACGTACAGACTTTGTTTGGCCAGTGAAACTAGAGACTGCATTCAGATTGTTGTAGTGCACTGTAATGAAAACATTCTGTTCAGCATGAGGGCAGTTCATACTGCGGCCGCTCAACTGTTTGCACTTCAGTCCAACAGAGACACAAATGAACAGATTGATTTAAACTCTCCAAGTGGCCAGACCACACTGCACCTCCAAACTCCATCCATCAGCAGCGCACAATAGCTTTCTCAAGCGCATCGTAGGTAGGAATTCACTCCATCAACTCCAGGCTGAGAGACAGGGAGCCGAGACTAACTACAAATGAGACTGGCCTTTCTCCGTCTCAAACTAAGCAGGTCGTTGAAGCAAGAGGGGTAAAAGTGCTAGAAAGGAGAAACAAAGAAAAAAGGAAAGTCGATGTACCACTGCTGCTCATTTGAAATCACAGTACTGTTCTCATGGAAATGAGAGTTTAACCTGTGGAGCTGTCAGAAATATCATGTTTGACTGCAGCGTCCATTGGCTGGAGGCTGTTTATACTGAAATGTTGTTTCTCCATTGTTAGGGCCTTTGTAATAGTACTGCAAGTTTTTGATTTGGAAATAATTACCCCATTTCTCCTGTCTGCATCTCTTGATTCAGCATGCATGCAGTTTTACATACTTTACACATCCTGGTCCTATGGCCTGACCAACATAATCTAGGGAGATGGCAGAAGACATAAATCAAGACACACAATAAAACAGACAAAAATAAATAAATGCATACATACATACATAGCACCTTACATAACCTGTGGAATTGTAATTTTGTGTGTTCATAAACAATGAAACAGGTTTTAATGACAGATTTGGTTTACATTTTGTGTGAATAAGAAATGTTGATACTGTGGCAAATACTATTCATATCAAAACTATATTTATATTAAAAGCTTTCTATTACAGATAAATGCTGTTCTTTTAAATTTTCTATTCATCAAAGAAATTTGACAAATAAATCAATTAAACACAACTGTTATCAATTATTATCAACATTGATAATAATAACAAATGTTTTTGAGCATCAAATCAGCATATTTTAATGATTTCTGGATGATCATGTGACATTGAAGACTGGTGAAGTAATGATGCTGATGCTGATGCTCAACTTTGTTAATGTAGGAATAGATTGCATTTTAAAACATATTTTAAAAAACAAAGTAAAAGCAAAAAAATATATATTTTCAATTGGATAAAAAGTATTTCACAATGTTACTGTTTTTGCTGTATTTTGGATCATTTATCATAAATAAAATAAATGCACCCTTGGCAAGAAGAAGATTTGTGTGTGTACTTGTGATCTTAAACATATGGACCCCACTGTATGTTCTGTGAGCTTTAGTTTAATCATACCTGCATACATTTTGGAAATAAGTAGAACTGCAATTTTCTTATTTCAAGTAATGCTGTACCTTTAATATTGTCCTGTATTTTATTTTACAAACTTTCCTCAACTGCCATCTGTTGTTTAAGTGAACCATATAGGAATCATGAGGTATTCAGTTGCAGTGACAGTAAGCATCCATCTCCCATCAATTATAATGAGCACACAAGTCAGACAGGACTTTGCAATACACCTAAACACTATTTGTGAAGGCACATTAATATATTCCCACATCATGTTGCAGATGCTTTATGACACCAAAGTCAATGTAAAAACATGATGACCGTATCAGAAATAAGCTCTTCAAACTGTTCTTTCATAGCTCAGAACCTCATGTCAGTCAACCCGTATGGCCGTATCAGCCTTCTCTCAGTGTTTGACAAGTATCACATTAATGTGACGGAAAATTCCACTCCCCTTAAATCATCATCGCCCTTCAGCCTCCCACCGACCCATGTCCAGATTCACGGCAGGAGCTGCAGCCAAGAGGAGGACCCCTAAACCCAAACTCTGTTGAGATGCACATGATGTTTATTATGCCATAAATCCAGGTTTTCTCTTGTGCATGCAGCAAGTGTTCGTGAGGTCTAGGTAGGGTGCAGCAATCATGTAAAAAACACTGTGCTGCATGAATCTTAAGGCAGCATCTGTGAGCTTGCAGTATCGAGATGGTTTGCTTCTTTGCAAAATGCAGGTCCTCTGTTATTTTCAATATACATGTTGCCCCTTGGTAATATTAATTGAAAATACAGGATTAGTTTCCACTGTTATACTGATGATACTCAACTATATATCTCAAGAGACCAGATTAAACTTCTAAATTATCTAAGCTAACAGAGTAAAATGTAAAAGATTGGATGACCAATAATTTTCTCCTATTAAAGATAACACTCCCCTCAGCCCCATAGTTCTTCGGGAACCCCTGGCTTATCAAACACAACCCCAGGGTGGACTGGGGCCAAGGCTTCATTTCCACCTGGAGTAATCAGTGCCATGCCTCTTGTCTTGTGTCTGCTCATTCTGTCTGTGTCTAGTTATGTGTTTCAGGAGGAGACGGTGGATTTGTCTAACATGCCCAAGGAGTACCTCGACCTGAAGGAAGTGTTCAGTAAGTCCCGGGCTGCTTATCTTCCTCCCCATCGTCCCTATGACTGTGCTTTAGACCTTATGCCAGGTACGTCTCCGCCTAAGGGCAAGTTATACCTACTTTCTACTCCTGAAAGGGAGGCCATATTTCTGATTCGCTGGCTTCCGAGTTCATCCACCCTTCCTCTTCTCCAGCGGGGGCGGGGTTCTTTTTTGTGGGTAAGAAGGATGGATCTCTGCGACTTTGCATTGATTACCGAGGGCTGAACAACATCACGGTGAAGAATACCTGTCCTTTGCCGTTGATGTCTTCAGCCTTCGAGAGGCTGCAAGGAGCATCAATATTTACAAAACTGGACTTAAAGTAATGCTTATCATTTGGTCCGCATAAGGAAGGGGGATGAATGGAAGACAGCATTTAATACCCCCCGGGGCCATTTTAAATATTTGGTCATGCCTTTCAGGCTGTCCAACTCCCTTGCTGTCTTCCAAGCACTAGTCAATGACGTGTTGAGAGACATTGTAGATCAGGTCATTTATGTCTACCTGGATGACATACTGATATTTTCTTCTTCTCTCCAGGAACATGTTCAGCACGTCAGACTACTGCTCTGGAGGTTGCGAGTGAATGGGCTTTTTGTCAAGGCGGAGAAATGCGTTTTTCATGCACAGTCAGTTCCATTTTTTGGGGTACATTGTGTCGTCCGAGGGAGTGTGCATGGACCCCGACAAGGTTAAGGCTGTGGTGGATTGGCCAAGCCCAGATTCCCACAAGGCCCTGCAGGGGTTTCTGGGATTCGCCAATTTTTACAGACGTTTCATTCGTAATTTCAGCCAACAAGCCGCGACCTCTGACAGCGTTGACCTCTCCCAGAATGATGTTCAGGTGGTCTAGTGTAGCCGAAGCTGCATTTTCCAAACTGAAGAGCCGCTTCGTTTCAGCTACCATTCTTGTGGCCCCTGATCCATCACGTCAGTTTGTGGTGGAGGTGGATGCGTCAGAGGTGGGGGTAGGTGCGGTTCTCTCCCAGTGCTCTTCCTCGGACGACAAAATGCATCCATGCACGTTTTATTCCCATCGCTTATCACCAGCTGAATTTACGACATTGGCAACAGGAAATTGTTGGCGGTCAAGCTTGCATTGGAAGAATGCCATGTGCCATGGGGAAGACTTCCAATCGCTCCCCAGATGGGTTACTCCAGCCGCTGTCTGTTCCTTCAAGACCCTGGTCACATATCGCTCTATTTTTATTAACGCCCTCCCAGGGCAAGACAGTCGTTTTGACCGTGGTGGACAGGTTCTCGAAAAGGGTTCATTTCATTCCCTTGCCCAAATTACCTTCTGCCAAGGAGACATCGATGGCTGTCGTAGATCACGTCTTTCGTTTACATGGCCTTGCGATGGATGTGGTGTCCGACAGGGGGCCCCAATTTGTATCCAAATTTTGGCGGGAATTTTGTAAACTACTGGGGGATACAGTTAGTCTGTCCTCAGGTTTCCATCCCCAGAGCAATGGCCAAACCGAGCAGGCCAACCAGGATCTTGAGAGAGTGTTGCAATGTTTAGTCTCTAAGAACCCTTCCTCCTGGAGTCAGCAAATTTCTTGGGTTGAGTACGCACATAACTCATTGCCAGTGTCGGCTACGGGCCTATCTCCGTTTAAGTGTGGTCTAGGTTACCAGCCACCAATTTTTCCCAGTCTGGAATCCAAGGTCACGGTCCCCTCCGCTCAAGCCTTTGTCCAGAGGTGTCGTCACACATGGAACAGAGCCCGCGAGACTCTGCTCCAGGTGGGAAGACGCACCAAGGCCCAAGCCGATCGCCACCGGTCTAAGCCTCCCGTATACGTCGTGGGTCAAAAGTGTGGCTTTCATCCAAGAACATTCCTCTGCATTCCATGAGTAATAAACTGGCTCCCAAATTTTTTGGTTCATTTACTGTCACTAAAATCATTAGTCCGGTGATGGTCCGCCTCAAACTACCTCCTGCGTACAGGAGGGTTCACCCCGCATTCCATGTCTCCAAATTGAAACCTGTTTTTCACTCCCATATTTCACTCCTGGGAGCTCCAGGAGGCACTCCTAGGGGGAGGGGTACTGTCACGTTTCATGAATTCACTGTCTCACCTTTTCTGTGCGTGCGGTTTTGTTGGAGGCGTGGTTACTGATTACCTATCACTCTGATCACTGCACGAAGCACCAGTGTCACGCAAAATTTTAACAGGTACATTATTACCACCCCGTGGCAACGAAACGAACCCATCTGTTACAAACATAGCATAACTCTGATCTAATTTGGTTAAACAATCATTCTGCGGGAAACGCCGAAACGAATTCCCAGGAAGACACAGCTCGGAATGAACGCAGTCACTCAATAACACTGGTGAGGAAACATTTTGTGATCTTATTAGACCCTTACCTCGAATCTGTTTATTTTTGAGAACTGGACATTCCTTTTTCCAGTGGCCTTCCTCAAAACAATAACGGCACATGTAATCAGGAATAGCTCTTGGAGGCACATTATGCACTCGGTCTGTATTTAATAAATCAGGTTTCCGAAATTTAGACCGCCAGTGATTTTCACCATAATTCCTACCTCTATTAACTTGATAATCACCAACTCGGTTCCTGGGAGTTATCACAAAATCGTCAGCTAACACTGCAGCTTCCCCAGCAGTCTTAGGCTTGTTCTCATTAATATAGGTAGCGATATTATCAGGAATAATACATTTCAGCTGCCCCGTGAGAATCAATTCTCGCAGGCTCTCAAATGTCTGCACATTAGAAGTAGAACACCAACAATCAAAATGAGTGCTCAATTCACGAAGAACTTCAACATGGGTTTGTCGCTCATTTTTCTTCCAATTGCGAAAACGCAATCAATACGCTTCCGGAACTAATTCAAAAGCTTTAAGAACCGCAGCTTTTACTTTCAAATAATCTTTACGATCCTCTATAGAAAGTGCAGTATAAGCTTCTTGAGCCCTACCAACTAATATGGACTGAAGCATAATTGTCCGATCAGGACTAGGCCAATCGCGTTCATCAGCAACACTTTCAAATAATGAAAAGAACACTTTAGGTTCTTTTTCATTAAATTTTGGGAGCAACTTCAAATTACTTACTAATTCTCCAGAACGATCACGACTTCCAGAACCATCTGCTGATAGTTTTCCATCAGCCATGAGCTTTAATCGTTCTATTTGTAACAGGTGATCTTGGGTTTGTCGGTCTAATTCCAATCTTTGTGCGTGCTTAAGCTTTTCATACTCGAATTCATGCTGCCTTATCGAATCATCGACCCTAAGTTTTTCCAACTCAACTTCCTTTTCCTTAAGTTCTCTTTCACGCTCCGTAGCCTGTTTATACATTTCCTTTTCATGAGCTTGCTGCAATTCTAACATTTCTCTCCGCTGTTCAAATGATAGGTTACTCATCGCAAATGGTGATCCTACACCAGCCGTGCCTGGTACCTCAATTATCACGCCACAATCAATCAATTTCTTCTTGACCACTGCTCTCAATTCATCTTTTCGTAAACGTTTATCGATTCCCTCCCATTTATAATTCTCTACAATACCCCACAACTGTTTCTTCGAACACAAATTTTATTTCTCTCCTGACGGGGAACTAACAAAATCCTCTAACGAAGTCATCTCTCACGACCTCCAAACGAACACAGTAACCGATAAATAAGACACTATGTCATTACCAATCCTTAGACATGATAAGATACAATCCGGCTCATAACCAAATCTCCCCCTCAACATCCCATACCACCAACTAACTCAACCCTAACTCTTCTGTGTTTTCCCAAGAGTCGAGCCTCTTTAAGCAACTAATACCGCTGGTGCAGGGCTGAACAATCAGTCCAGACCTACAACCACGGCCGTGCACTCAACTCAGGAATACACCAAAAAAAAAAAAACTCTACAACCTATCCGGGGAGCATAACAAATCATTTATGAGCCGCATTGACTTACCTGTCTAAAGCCAAACACGAACGAACTGTTTACCTGCGCGCACCTGATTCTTTTTCACTAATTACCACGCCATGTGCCTCTTAAAAAAAACCGATGAGCCCCCATTTGTTACAACCAGCTCGTAGTTGCAACATTAACGAGAGGCAACACAGGCGGGCAAGTAGGAAAAAGAAAAGATTTATTTAACAAAATAATATATTTAACAAAAGAAAACCAAACCATCAGTAGTCAGTATATGAACATCAGTAGTGAAGAATGCATGAAAGAGGACTGGAAGCTGAAGGTCTGCATGAATGTCAACGCAAATAACAAAACCAAAAGGAGCCACTAACTAAGTGCCGTCACATCATTGCAAGCTCTCCAGATCCACCGCGCTGGAGCTCTTATAGGCCCAATGATGAGCCACAGGTGAAAAGACCACACCCCCACTAATGACATACCTAAAACTTAACAAAAAAAAAAACAACAAAGACAGGCCCAGCACTAACTGGGACCTAACAATATATATATATATATATATATATATATATAATAGTATTTCTTTCTTTCCCCTAGTCCTCAATAATAACTCTCTTTTGCAAGGGTTGGGATATAACAGAAAGTGTATTACAGAGCTGAACGACTACTTTGTATTTTATTTTATTTTTATTGGCTTAACAGTTGTGGCCACTATCAACTGTTGTCATATGTAAATGGCAGCTTTTGTATAATTCAGTGCACTAGAAGCTTAAAAAAGCATTTGCTTCTGAATAAATTCTGAATACCCTGAGAAAATGGCCTTATGTCACACTGCCCTGCTGTTCAGTTCCCTTAGAGTTTCATAAAACTATTAAAAACACACACTCAGTTCTCCACATAATGACCGACGAAAGCCAAAAGATTAAAGTCAACTTTACTGAAATCCATATCTCATAATCTGCTCTTCTGAGGAAGAGAAGAGTTGTCTTTTGTCTTCAGCTCTAATGATCACGCATTATAATGCAAACTGCTGTCGCTGCCAATTCCTCTATTCATTGTGCCACTGAAAATACAAATCAGTTCAAAACAATTGTGGGCTCTAAATGACTGATTCCACTGTCATAAATGTTTTAGGGGGAGCAGAGTGAAGCAATTTGTGCTCACCATGCCTGTACGATTTCTGCCTGGAGGAGAAGTGAGAAGAAGATGAGAAGTGAATTTCAATCCATATATCTTCTCCATCTGTGTGTTTCAGGGTCAGCCTGAACTCCAGTGATGTTCAGGGTGAGAAGGCTAGCTTTGTCCTTCAGTTTTCATTTTTAACACGTATGGCCTCAAAGGTCAGCACTGAGCATCCATAACACTTATATACTAACATGTATTTAAAGCAAAGCTTCACAGCTTTAAAATGGCAATATTTCTGTAAAGATCAATGATTCTTTTATTGCTTGTCCTGGAGACAAACATATGTGCTGTGGTGTATACCATATAGCCTATATTCTAAGACAATTAAAGAGTAACGTTTATTGTACAGCACATTTAAAAAATTCACTTACCTGTTACCTGTTACTAAGCTTGTTCATTAAAGTACACATTACAGCAACAAGAATGAAATGAAAACTGTTGTTATGAATTGAGATCTGTCATGATCCTTGATATGGCATCATCAACTTGGGAACTTTAAAAGCTTAACATCCCAAAGATGCAATTAGTAAATTCATATGGATGTACCCTTGTGAAAAAAGAAGAGTGCTTAATTGCATTGAATGTTCACTTGTTAAATCTTACTTCCAGATAATATAATGAAAAACAGACACTTCAAGTGTTCTTAGAGTGCACTTCATTTAGTACACTTTAAAAATGTACTTTTTTTATTAATGTATTAAAATGCAGTACATGTTATATCCCTTTTTAACAACTATTTGGTTCTGTTGTTTTTGTCCACACAAGTTTCAGATTTTTGCTTTCACCAGCTTCAGCTTTTAGAACGAGCAGTGGTTTGAGTTGGAAACATTAGATGAGCATCAGACTCATTCAATATTCCCAACACTGGATGCACAATTTTTTTTATTAAACAAGTTCAATTCTTATACATTATTTTATTCTGATGGCACCCATTCTCTCCATTGGTGAGCAAGTGATGCAATGCTAAATGTCTTGGGTAAACTATTTCTTTATTTGTATTTGATCACCCCAGGTTATATTTCCCATAAGTCATTAAAACTGCTATTCAATACAATTTTAACAACAAAAATAATGATAATGATAAATGACTTGGCCTTTCTTTGATACAACAAAACATTGCGAAATCCACTGGAACAGTCATTATTTAATGAGCTTGGCTCAGCTGCAGGTATGAGGTCTCTGTCTCTCAGAACAGAATGAGCGAGCGAGAACTAAACCTCTCCTGCTTGTTTGCCATCCTCCTCCTCAACCTTCCTAAGTAATGTGAAATTAAAGGCTTCTTCACAGTCTATAATTAGTCGACCCTGACACTAATTAGAAATGCTCTGTATGGTGCCACTTCATATTAAACTGAATGTGATATTCTCTTTCATTTTCAGCTTCTGAATATTAGACCATATCGTAGGCTGAATGTTACAGGCGCAGAGAGAGAGGCACCGAGGGGCACCACACACAAACCTCCACAAGAAGAGAAAAACAGAAATTAGATTCCTGACCAAACTGCACAAGGCCAGATACACTGAAGGTACAGATTATTTTTTGTAGTTGTAGCATCCCAGTAAATATGAATCTCTCTACTATAATATAAACAGGTGTATTATACTGCTTAAATCGTTTGTCCATGCAGTACAAAGATTAAAATTTTTAGTCTGCAACTGGCTAATTTAATTTTAAAATGTAAAAACCAATCACCTGAATTTTAAATATCCTACCATTTAAAAGTTGTGTGTTTCTGCCTTCAGTTTATGGATTATCTTATGATATTACCTTTGTATCATCCTCTGCCTCATTTACGTGCTTCTCTCCCACACCACATCGTGACAGAAGACCAGACCTTAAAAAAGTAAAGTGGCTTGTTTCCCTGCATTTGTTTTTCCTTTTGTCAGTTTTTGTTTTATTTTATGGATGATCCTGCCGTCTTCCTCCTCTTGCTGGAGCAGAGGAACATTTCCCTCGAGGATCGTAGAAGACTATTCGTAGAAATCGTCAACCATACCTTCTAACTGGACTACTGCCTCTGCACTTTCTACAAGACCAGCGTGAACGACGAGTGCAGAGTTTGGTTATCCGGAGTTAGTCCTCAGGGGAATTTCGATGCCTTTGTGGAGTGGTTGCTGGTGTTTTGTGACTTTGTGGATGACACCAGCCCCAATCCGGACCCATAGCCTAGCCCACTATCTCCCCGATGCATAGAGTGCATTGCCGAGCCCACTGCTGACAGAGAACCAGAGCCTGCCACAACCAATGAGCCATCGCCGTGTGGAGCGACAGAGCTGAGGATCGCTTCAACCAGAGGCCGTGAGGTCAGTCCAGGTGTGTAACACCCCCTTCCACATGGGAGAAAGCCACGGATGGTGTGAGTGCGGAGAGGAGCTCCGCCCCCTGCACCGTGGCTGAGGGTGAGCTGAATTGGGCGCATCAAAATGGCTAAAATGAGGAGGAGGATCTCATATTCTGGGAATCTGAACTAGAAATTGAACTGCCCCCTTTCCTCTCTCCGTCATCTCCACTGGTCACATCCAGCCCTTCTTTGTCATTGGTTTCCTTGTCCAGCCCTGAGGGGGCTTCTGATCCTCCAGGGCCTGTTCCGAGAATGTGCTCCCCATTGCCCACTCCGTGAAAATGCCCAGCCTTTGAGTCTGGACTCCACCTCGGCTCTCCGACCCAGTGGCTCCACCATGGCTCCTAGCTCCCTCCTCTCCACAGTGTCCCTTCAGTCCACCAGCTCCTCCGGACTCCCTCATCCCTCCGGCTCCAGCTTATATATAAGATGAAACTTTAATATCCCAAACTGGAACAGTATGTCCTGAAGATCTGTTAAAATATATCTACAGGGCCTGAATTTACAAATACTATATTCTGGGCTCGTGAATATTAATTTGGTTACGTGGTAAGGTAACTTAGCAAAGTCAGCATGGCCTAATTAATATTCATGCCATGATGTCACAACCAGTTGGCTTCCCCCCACCCCCTGCCCCCCATAGCCTGAAGGCAAGCTGTTTAGAGACCTTTTTGATGTTATGTTTTATTTAGAATATAGGTTGCTGTGAAAGCATTGAAGAGAAGTGCACTGCTACCTTCAGAGAAATGTCACACATAACACACTAAAAAGTTTTATTAACTTAAGGTTGACAGCCAGATCTGAGAATAATGGTTTCAGCTGAAAGTAATGGTTAAAGAAATGGCAAAGCTGGGGAAAATGCTTCCTTTCCCTCACAAATCCTTCAGGGAATATGATCTTTACTGTGGTTTTGATGTAATCTGGAATATTCAGCATCCTACAGTTAATTCATAGAATAGCTCTGAAATCTGACAGTTAAGCACTTTATGTTTTTGATGAGATGTCTGGCTCTTAGATTATCAAGTTTTTACTGTGCTTATTTATTAAACATGCAGCTGTGGAGTTTAAAGTCTATTTAAAATAGCATTCAAAACTCATTTTGCTCTCATAATGTGATGCATTAGAGCATGACTTGATTTTATCAATTGGGAATTAATGGGATTTTGAAAAGTCATCATGCAGCAGAAACAAAGCTACTGTAAATGGATGAAGAAGGTGACATTATTTTCCCTACAGTATGGTAGCATAAAAGACAAGCTGGACATACTGTTTTTCCATGCAATTCTAAAAACTTCCAAGTTAGTTTTTCTCCATTTGCGTTCAAGACTACGAGTTACTTTCTTGAGAGAGTGAGTATTACTGTTATACCATGGCACAGTACGTTTTTCTCTAACCTTTTTCAATTTGATGGGGGCAACAGCTTCTAATGTATTAGAGAAAATAGTGCCCATGTTGTCAGTAATTTCGTCTAATTCATGTGTATTTTTGGGTACAAATAGCAGTTGAGATATATCAGGCAGGTTATTTGCGAATCTGTCTTTGGTGGCTGGAACAATAGTTCTGCCCAGACGGTAACGCTGAGACATATAGTTAATATCAGTTATACGCAGCATGCACGATACAAGGAAATGGTCTGTAATATCATCACTTTGGGGTACAATATCTATAGCAGTAAGATCGATTCCATGCAACATAATTAGATCTAGTGTATGATTAAAACGATGAGTGGGCCCGGTGACATTTTGCTTGACTCCAAAGGAGTTTATTAGGTCAGTAAACGCAAGTCCTAATGTATCATTTGCATTATCAACGTGAATATTAAAATCTCCCATGATTAGCGCCTTATCAACTGTAACTAGAAGGTCTGAGAGGAAATCTGCAAATTCTTTTAGGAATTCTGTATACTGCCCTGGTGGTCTATACACAGTAGCCAGAGCAAGAGATACATTAGACTTCTTTTGCATGTCTGACAGTGTAACATTTAGCAGAAGTATTTCAAAAGAGTTAAACCTGTATCCTGTTTTCTGGGTAACATTGAGAATATCACTATATATTGTTGCAACACCTCCGCCACGACCAGTCTGACGGGGCTCATGCTTATAACAGTAGTTTGGTGGGGTAGACTCATTTAGACCAAAATAATCATTTGGTTTTAGCCAGGTTTCAGTCAAGCAGAGTACATCAAAACTATTTTCTGTGATCATTTCATTTACAATAACTGGTTTGGGTGTGAGTGATCTAATATTTATGAGCCCAAACTTTAAAAATTGTTTTTGTTCATTTACTTTACATTTTTCTGGTTTAATTACGATACGATTTTTTCTAGATCCTACATTATATTTTGACCTAACCATTTCGGGGAACAGACACAGTCTTAATAGTTTTTACAGCGCAAGTACTTTTATCATTTAAGCGGGTGGAACAAAACTCATCATAGTTATTAGAGAATTGTCTTACTAGTCACATGGAGCGAAGTGTCCTGGAGATGTTGTCAGAGAGCAGCTCCGCTCCGATTCTGCTGGGGTGTAATCCATCAGCGCGAAACAGCCTAGGACGCTCCCAGAAAAGATTCCAGTTATTAACAAATAGCAGTTTCTGTTCTTTACACCATGACAACAACCATTCATTTAAAGCAAAAAGTCTACTGAACCTTTCGTGTCCTCATCGATACGTGGGCAGTGGTCCTGACACGACGATCATTACCGCGGGCGTCGTGCTGCGAACCGTCTCGATCAGGCTGCTGAAGTCCCTCTTCAGCGTCTCCGTCTGCCGCAGCGTGGTGTCGTTAACCCCGGCGTGAAGCACGACCGCTCTGGGGCTCTCGTCGGCCTTCAGGATCGCGGGTATCTGCGCAGAAACATCGAGAACACGAGCACCAGGCAAACAATGAGTGTGCACTTTACCTTCGGCTAACGTAGCACTTACGTGTCGGACGATGGAGTCTCCGATGATCACAGCGTCGCGTCCTGTCTCGCGGAGGGGAGCGAAGCGGTTCCGGATGGAGATGTCGAAGGCAGGAGGGGGAGAAGTCGTCGCCCGGGACCCGGCTCGCGTCCTCCGCTGTGGATGCACCCAGGGTCCGTGGTGTCCCTGCGTCGCAGTGAAGGACATCTGGGAAGATCGCGTCCTGGGTGCACCGGGCCTGTGCAGAGAAACACACGGAGTAGACATGGTGGGACTGTTAGCAGATCGCTGTATACTTACCCCGGACTTGTGAGCGTCACCCCGGGATGATTCCAACGCGGCACTCCGCTCTCTCAGCTGGGCCTGCCTCACCTCCAGGTCGCGAATCTGCTTTCCCACGGCCTCGAGCTCAAGCTGCACAGAGTGGAGACATTCATCCGCCATTAAAGCAAGTAACAGTGAGTACAGCAGTGGTAATGTGTGTGAATAGAGTATTAGCAATGTAAGCGCAGTTAGCTGCAACCACGCCGCTGATGCTAACGGGCTAAAAGCTAATAGCGGACCCGGGAGATCAAAATAAAACTAGTGATAGCGAGGCGCTCTGATTGTTTTTGTTGTAGAATACAATAGAGGATATATTCACACGTTATATAAACGGAAACGATGATGTATACAATTGATTTTTGAGTTAAAAATAGTCAATGAAAAGAATATAGTGACGGAGCTCAAACGCAGTACAGCCGCCAACCTACAAGTTGCAGGAAGGATGTCAGTCAGCAGCGCTCTGGATTAAATTTTTTTCACATTTATAAGAAATCGGAAATGCGTTATAAATTCGCAATTCTGGTATAAATTATCAATCAATTCTGACTTTTTTTTAACTCTGAATTCTGACTTTTTGTTTCCGCCACGGAATAAAATCATAAAACAACAGGTTTCCATAGAAACAGGCAAGCAACAATCAGGCAGAATGATACAAATAAAAAACTCTCAGTGCTATTGGGCTTATATCTTTACTCTTGGAAAATGCTTGACCAAACAGATTTGTGGAGCTTAATGATCTGTTATATAAGCTATATAGAATTAAACAGCGACACTGTCACTGTCACTGAAGGTAGACATAGTCATAAAACTATCTAAACACCATTTCATATATGGTCTACATTCTCAATAAAAAAAAAGTCAAATGAAGCAGACGTGGAAGGCAGACAAGAAAGAGTTTGGTCAGATGAGGTAAGGTGAGGTAACACTTTTGAAATAAGACAAAAGTGGCTGAGTGGAGTATAGGCATGCAGAGATGCGATTAAAAGTCTATTGATCTGGCCCTGCGATTGCTTTCTCTCATATTATATGAAGCCATGTTTGATTCAGTTCTGTAGTGTGAAGGCCAGTGATGAGATTAGCTCAAGGACGACATTTCTGCATGTTTGAGAGTGCTGCAAATTTCCTTTTTAATGTTACATTAAATTACATTTATCAGGACAATGTTGCCCTCATTGAAGTACAGCAAGCATTATATCTTTTAACATGTACAGTAGGATGAATATCGTAAACTTAGAAAAATGGAACTGTTACCCTTGTGAAAAAATAAATTTTAGCATACTTCTAAAAAGATTTGCTTATTATGGAATCTATACACTTAAAAATATATAAACTTAAGTGCAAACTGAACATACTTTTTTGGACACTTAACTGCATGTTAATTGCAATTAAATGAAAATGTTTTTATAGTTTAAATTTGCATTATACTGTGGAGTTTAATTCAAGACATCTTTATATGTACTTTTATAGTCAGTTCTGCTGTCTTTAAAATATGGTGCGCTGCCTAGAAAAAAGACATAATTGAATATAATTTCTGCTGAAACTTGTATGTAAGATATATTAAATAAATTTGTAATTGCAATTGCTGCAATTTAGTACATTTGAAATATAAATATCAAATAACACACAATTACAATGTAGTCCAGTACTTTACAAACAGATCAAAAGGTTATTAGAAACATAATGCACTTTAAAGTAAAACTTTTCATTTGGCATTTTTACAAACTAAAAGCATCGTAAACTGCAATATACTTTAATGTAATTTCAGTTGAAACTTTCATGTCACGTAGTTTAAAATAAAATGCATTTACACATTTGTAATGAGGAAGTTTCAGAATTTTTAATATAGTGGCTTTAAATGTAACAACACACCAGTAAATGTTATAATCAACTACTTTACATGGGTTTTAGTTTATAGTCACATCAACATATTAAAGCATAGCACACGTTTATAAATAGTGTGCATCATTTGCATTATTGTGAACAGCAATTAAAAGTTAAATGTTATCTGAAGTATACAATGTGAACGATACAAGATTACTTTGCCTATTAATCATAAATGTGATACAGTGATAATTAATGACAATCATCCTGTCTCATTGCATGACTATTGATCAATTGTATTCTGTAATGATGTAGTGTGATGAATCAACCTATACAATTGTATTACATCATAATCTCTGAGTGTGTTTTATTTTTATTTTTTTTTCTCCCATTTGAGTCACTGCCCTTCAGAATTTCTGTAGAGGTGGAATAACATAACACTGATAACTGCATCCACAAATACAGTGAGTCTGACAATTCATTTTAAGAGCTTCTATAAAACGTTTAGAGAACAGATGTTCATCGTGTCCAAATGCTTTGCAGTAATAGTTTCATAGTTACATTTTGCAGATTTTTTAAATGTCTATATTTCATGTCAACCATGTCTTGTTTTAATGTCTCACTCCTGTTTTGTCCTATACACTGGGCCAAATAGAGGATGAACCATGCACATTTAACCCAGGCTCTTTGTGAATGATTTGAGGTGCTTGTTACTTTGCTTCTTGAGTAGGTAAAAAAAATCTGGGGTAAATGTTGACAAAATCATAGAGTGCATTTGCTTGTATGTTCTCTGTAGATCCTCATTACCCTGCTGGAGCTCTAATGGCTATTATTCCCTTCCCTTGCTAAGTTTAAATGTAAATTTTATCACACTTGGGCTTCAATGCATGGATCAAATCAAGAACACGAGTGGCTCTGACCACATAAAGCGTGTTGCAGATAGTATCACAGATGGAAAATTTCACAAGGTTGCAGCACAGCAGAAAGCTGGAGGTGTAAGCAGTAAACAATGGAACATGCATTTAAGCTCTTTTCACAGATTAAAGTCCTGACTTTAATACAGTTCAGTAAGAAATTGACTTTACTGTCTCTCAAAGGATGCTTTGGGTCCATTTAAATAAGTAAAATTCAAAAAGAAAAATGAATAAATAAGAAAATATAAGGCATTTGTTGCTTTGTACTCAAAATCATGTACAAATCAAAGGGACACACTTGACTAAATTTAGTTTGATATCTAAAGAAATTAAAAGTAAATGTATTGATTACTTCACAATGTCAAAAATTCACTTATTATTAGCATTAAATTATGTTTGTTTGGTAACATTTTAGTTTGGGCACCAGTTCTCACTACTAACTAGTTGCTTATTAGCATGCACATTACTGGCATATTGAATCTTTATTAGTACTTATAAAGCATGCCCATATTCGGGAAGTCGTGGCCTAATGGTTAGAGAGTCGGACTCCCAATCGGAAGGTTGTGAGTTCGAGTCCCGGGCCGGCAGGAATTGTGGGTGGGGGAAGTGCATGTACAGTTCTCTCTCCACCTTCAATACCACGACTTAGGTGCCCTTGAGCAAGGCATCGAACCCCCAACTGCTCCCCGGGCGCCGCAGCATAAATGGCTGCCCACTGCTACGGGTGTGTGCTCACAGTGTGTGTGTGTTCACTGCTCTGTGTGTGTGCACTTCGGATGGGTTAAATGCAGAGCACAAATTCTGAGTATGGGTCACCATACTTGGCTGAATGTCACTTCACTTTTCAACATCCCTAATCCTACCAATACCTAAACCTAACAACTACCTTACTAACCATTTATAAGCAGTAATTAGGAGTTTATTAAGGCAAAATTGTAGTTAATATTTAATAAATAGTGAGAATTGGACCTTAAAATAAATTGTGACCAATTGTTTTACTATATTTAACAGCAACAATATGTGAATCCACTATGAAATAAATGAAATAAATAATCTGTACATTAATTGCAAATGTATTTGCTGTGATCTTATCATACACGTTATGTTGAATTGCCTTTACACATGTCAAATACAATATTCTGGGCAGTTTCATGCGCCCACTTTCCTTTTCTCTCAGCCCTCTCATTGAAAACTGCTTCAAAATGAAATGTACTTTGCTGCTTTCTCTCACTTCAGCTGATATCTGCCCACACCTTGAAATAGAATGTCTATGAAAAATAACTCTACCTGTTAGAAGAATGAAAAAATGTGACTGGGGTGATAATAGCACCATACAGATACAGATTTGATTCAAAGTACTAAATAAAATGCATCTAATAAACATCCACTTGCATACAGTGCAATTAAAAGATCCTGGAATGTGCCTATCTATCTATGTCTTTGTATCTATGCATCTATGTAAATGCAGCTTCCAGAGAAGAATCAACACCTAATTTTGTAGCTGCATCCACTGATTTGTGCATGACATAATATGGAAATAACATAAGTGGTGCTAAACCGGATCGAGCAACCAAGGAACAAACATGCAGTTGAAGATTGTGAAATATTGTGCAGTGTCTAATTTGTGGAAGAACACAGTTGCTGCCTTTCTTCGGATTCAAATATTAGGAATGTGTGATGAAACTTTGTTGTTAATGAAGTTTCATTTCACGCAAATAAACATTGAGTGTTGGTTCGCTTTGTTTCAGCGCGGATTCCTTTGTAAACAAGACACAGTTCGACACTGGATTTGCAGAGAGACTGAGATTAAAAAGCAGTGCTGATTGCCAGACACAAAATAGTTATGTAGCTGTAAATTGTGTAACATTTTGATTTAATTTTTCTCATATCCAAGCTTTGCAGAGAGAACTATTATTAAGTCATTAAAATTCTGATGTACTCAAAAGTATAAACAGTATGATGATATTAAAACAACACTGGCTCAACGATGTTGAGAGTTTGAAGCAAAAAAAGTGAGTTTCTGGGGCAGGAAAATTAGTTAAAAAACTTTTCACAGCCTGAAAAAGAACAGACAAATTTGTTAGAAAAAAAAGTCAGTGTATTTAGATTTATTTTCCTCTGCAAAGGTGTTTTTACCAACGGCATTGACTTATGCGGTGAGTGTACAACCACCTGGACTTAACTTTCTATTCTAGTGATTAAATCTGAATTAGAGTGTGCTGTAGAAGTAAAATTACATAACACAAACCCCGGAGGCAAACGCTACACATCCACAATCAATGGTTAACATATTTTTCCCCAGCTGTTTCAATTTCATACAATTATTCGGCACTGGGAATGATGAGGGCACGGCAATCTTCTTCTCCTAAGCAATCTTCTCTCTTTTTTGGTTTTTGTAATCCTGTTCCCCTCTGACAGCCAGCATCTAACCTGCCTTATAAAGAGTGATGAGTTAAAGAGTATGCTGTGAAGGTTGACCTGTGATTTTGCTCTTTTCCTTCTCGGTTTACATAGATTGCATTTCTACTAAATAGTAAATGCACTTATGATACTGCACTAATATACTGTTACAATACTGTAACTGCAATATTGCATCAGCTACAGCATTATAGACTGATTCAATATTTTATTATTCCCATTATTGAAAAAATAATAAAACAAATCATTGCACACTTTCACGTTGCAGTAGTTCTCTGTATAACACCAAGATGCTATAAAAACTTTCATATATGCATATATATTTTCATATATTATATGTTTAAGATCTGTTTTGCAGGCAAAGATGTACCGATTTATACAGGAAGTAAATGCAGCACATTATGCTTGGCCCACTAAGAGAGGCGCTTGAACTGGCAACAGAGCTAACAAAGATGCTAAAAGCATCCTCTTATGCACCTCTGGAGGTCAGGGGAGTGATGTGTACTGCATACCAACTGGTCTCTGTTAGACTCAATCCCGTCATCCACTCTCCCATCCAAGTCATGGAACCAATGCAACCAGTTCTGATTACCCCATACCGAATAGGGATCGAACCGGCCACAGCTAGCAGGGGAGGTGGCTGTGCTATCAGGGTTACACAAACAAAAAGTTATGTCATACCTGCAGAAAACTCTTAGTAATCATTCCCCTTCTCAATGGCAGCTGCACAGCTGGAGGACACCTCCTGAAAATATGCAGCCTGCTTAACGAAGTCCAGCTAGTCAGAGTAATCTTAAAGGTTAACCTTATTTCCCTGATCTCAAAAGGCATCTCATCTCTTAGCATCCTTTTTAACGTACCTGGCCCCCATGCCAACAATTCCATTGTGAATCCTGCTCGGAATGATTAAGAGAAGTAGAACTGAAGGGGTTACATCTGCATTGTGCCATCTTTATTCATGGACATTACACTCTGAACACACTTTGAACCAATGCAGTGTAATGTTTAAGCCGTCTTAGCTCAGAATTGTTCTCATTCAGGTGAATCACAGAAATGAGTGGGTAGTCACTGCAGAGCTCTCGTTCAATGATTCCTTCTGCTAAAACACTCTGATAGGTGAATATTTCCCTGGAGGTTTATGATTATATATATATTAAAGATTGATTGGACCAAGGGGGATTCCCTGGAAAGCGATTCCAAATGGAATAAAATGATAGCAATGGGCCAAAGGGGAGGTCCCCCCTTCACATTCATCTGGGGGGCCTCACATCCTGTAACTTGCACAGGGGCCCACACCATGGTTTACTCCTCTCAAACAGTAAAAATAAAGGTGTAAGAGTCTGTCTGTGTTATAAAACGTAAACTGCTGCAAATGAAACTCAATATTAGACATTGCATCCTATAGCTCAATACAGTGGTGAATGCTAAATTCTTTTCTTTTGTTGTGAACAGCACATTCAAGGACGGCTCCCTCTTTTTTTTTGTAATAAAAAATGAAAAGGTTTGCTACTTTTTTATTGGATCTTGGTGGACTAACATAAGCAAACTGCCCAAAGCCAAGATAAAAATGCTAGGACAACAGCCAGAAACATCTGAGAGGGCAAAGAAGAAGACCTCTGGTACCAAGCCCGGGAAGGACTTCTCATTGGTCAAAATGCAGTTTCTGCCCCTCACCCACCTAGAGACTAAGGTTTGGCCTGTGACCGCCCCAAAAATCCCTTCAGGGCCTCTGGATGCAGCAGCAGTGGGTGAAACAAGAGAGATCCATCCAAATCTATTCATAACTATGGTGCAACATCTTACACAAACTCAGCTGTTAATGTACAAATGAATGCATGCAAAACTTGTTCAATCCTTTCCCATCATGTCTGGTCTCTATTTGTTTAGAATATCGCCAGAGGTATTCTGGTGATGGTTTAGAAAGTGAGAAATGCACCAGTAACATTTTGGTGACACTTTTCTACATGTGTGTTTGACTATGCAAATAAGTTCCACAGGAGGTAAGAAGGTGGGCCATATGCGCTCCTCCCACTCTAATGGAAACAATCACAGCACTGGAATGGAGAAGTGCCACATTGCAATCTCCTCCTCATAAGAAAGGGATAAATGTACCCTTCGAACAGACACTCCTTGTTCTGAGTCTCCCAGCCAGAGAAGCAGCAACAGATACATTCAACTTCTGAGTCACTGGTCTGCTTTGAAGGAGACATGGAAGTCTACACCAAATCTATAACAATAAAGGCACAGAGAAACAATATCGTTGGAATCACTTTCAGAATCATTTTCGATAAAAAACATTTACAGCCAATCAGAATATTTCTACTATGACAGGTTGCGAGTTTATAGCTGCAGACGTGCTTGCGCTTGGAATAAACTGGTGGGGATGCTAATATAGCTATCTTTATAGTTATCTTCATAGTTATCTTTCTTGGTGTGAAAAGGCCTTAACAGATCCAAAAGTTCTGGATCTCCCATCCAGAGAGACATTAACAGATCACCAACTTTTTGAGCCTCTGGCCCTTGAGGGAAGAGACAATAACATATGGCAAGTTTTGAGTCTCCAGCTTTTCAGACAGAAACAGATATGAGCATGTTCTGAGCCTCTAGCCTGCGAGGAAAGAGACACTCAACCACAGAGAACTTAAATATCACTTATCCAAACCGCTTCCAGAGACCAGGGCATTATTGCATATTATCAGTATATTATTTTTTATTTACTTTATATGTGTAAAAACAAATAATCTTTAATTTATTTGATTGAGGCATTATAAGGTTCTTTGCCTTATTAGTTTCAGTTTCTTTTCATAAGATGATGGAACTCTGCCATAGCAAAACCCAAATGAATCATTTGCATTTTATACATCGTATGCACTTTATTCCTTTTTCATTTATGAAATTCATTTAGTAGTTGTTTATTACTCTTGTCTATCCTTTGTTAATAAAATGTATTTCAGTAGACATCTGTGTCTTCCTTGTGTTGATAATACAGTAAGAGGTTCTACAAGTTAGGTATCCCACCAGTCTTTCTAATCTGATGTATTCATAATCATGTAGTATCTTTACGGGCATTGGACCTTAAGTGTCACGTGATCCAAAAATTATAACATCATTGGTGACGTGAATGACCATCACTATATATGCTATTTTGCCTTATGTAGTGTAAAGTCCAGTGAGAAGTGATGAAAATGAAAGCGCAAAGGAAAGAGCCAAAGAAAAAACTGGTCACAAATTAGAAGTACAAAACGAAGATTTGTGATTTGATTTTTATTGTCAACACGTGAACAACAGTTAGCGGAAGCCAGAGATTAATGTTTATAACATTTTAAATATGGATTTGCTTCTTACAAAAATGCATTGATTTACTACAGGATGCCTTTATTCACCCCCTGGAGCCATGCAAGACACTTTTATGATGGATGGGTGTGCTTTATTGTTGAAAAATAACACCTATTCACTGCCATTATTGAGCCAGGACGTTATTAAATATAACTCTGATTGTATATGTCTGAAAGAAGAAAGTCATATACACCTAGAATGGCTTGAAAGTGAGTAAATCATGGGGTAATTTTCATTTTTAGGTGAACTATTCATTTAACACCAACACACAAATACTTATCGGGTCCATTTGGAAAAAGCACATTTGGTAACTTTATAATAACGTTCATTTATAAATCATTATATAATACAAACTTTATATAATACTTAACAGATCATTAGTTAATAGTATATATATATATATATATATATATATATATATATATATATATATACAGACCAAAAGTTTGGACACACCTTCTCATTCAAAGAGTTTTCTTTATTTTCATGACTATGAAAACTGTAGAGTGTGACGACTGGGTGAATGAGGAGCTGGAAACAAGTGCGAGTTAACAATATCATGAGAATTAGACAAACAAACAAGAGTACAAAGACAATGCTGGGAAGACGACAATCCAAGATGGTGGGGAGACGGTGAGTAATCCAGATGATGATGGTGAGAAGGCAGCAGGAGAGGATGGCACAGGAACTGTGGGGAATAGAGCCGAAGGTAAGTCTGATGCTGAGTGAAAGTGCGGAGAGTGGTTGAGGTCCCGGGGAAAGATACGGACATCCAAACGCAAACGACACAGAAGCAAAAGACAGGGTTACCGACATTAAACAACGTTCTCACAAACACAAGACGTGAGTCAAGCCAATATATAGGGAGTGTGTAATGAGTGACACACTTCACCCACAAAGTGCAAAACCCAGAGATCACGGTTTACCAACATAGAGTCACACTGAAGGCATCAAGGGCTATTTGACCAAGAAGGAGAGTGATGGGGTGCTGCGCCAGATGAATATAAATATATATTGTGGCGGGGTGAAGTAGGACACGACTCGAGGATGAAGGTAAGTTCCCCGAAGGGTGGATTTTATTAAGGAAAGGGTGGTAAAAAGGCATTGTTGTGAGGCGGCTTGGTGCTCGGTGCTCGGCTTCCTTATTAGGGGTGTGCTGGTGCAGTGTGGGTCCGTGCTCTCCTGTGGGCGTTGGGGATGGTGGCCACACGCTGCTCTCTGTGGGCACAATGAAAGTAAGGGTTAGCCGAGTCTTGCGGAGACATCTCTCACCTCTGTGTTCGCTTGCGGGGTTTTAGTGAGCAGCGCTTGATGGGGCGCAGGTGTGTCCGCTCAGCCCATGAGCTCGAGACACGTGTCACAATATTATATATATATATTCACATAGCTTCAAATATGAGATAATGTTCTTGGTAAGGTTTAATGTTTACTAATCAACTTACTAAACATTACAATGTGATGAAATCATGATTATTTAATGTAAATTGAAATGCTTACAAATGTCAGTAAACTTTCAGTTCATATGATTCTTCATTTGTTTATCTTTCTTTGTTGTGTAGATCTCCATTTTCTCTATTTTCTATCTTAACAAATAATCTATTCATTATTTGTTCATATTTTTGCAGTACCCAATCTAAAGTTGAGACTATTCATAATTTGCATATGTTAATAAATGTTTACTAATCATTAATACCTTTATGAGCAGTCATCTCGATAGCAAAAAAGTGTCCTGAAATACCCGAATTTACCCTTTTCACACATCTTTACTAATCATTTATTAGTCATTTGTTCATGTTTTAGCAGAAGCCAATCTATAGTTGAAACCATTTCTCATTTATGATTACTAATCATGTAGTATCTTTATGGGCATTGGACTTTTAGCTAGGATAACAAGGCTACATTGTAAAGGGCGGCTGGCTAAGTTTAGCTAAATGCTTGCTAAAGACAACAGATTGTAATTTTGGTGCAAAAATAATAATAAAGAAAATATAATAATTATTCAATTATTTTGCAATATGTTAACCAAGCCTATAAGCATACTTATATACTTGAGTATGTTTCTGGTCATAGAACACAAGGAAACAAGCACTGTTCACTGAGTTGCTGGTAAGTTTACTTGCACACTGTTGCTGACCTTTGCAGGGATTGTCGATTATCCCATCGACATGATCAGCATTGGCAGAAACCCATCTTCACGTCTGTGAGCGTCATTCTGGCCTGGGCAGTTCCAGTCACTTGTTACTTGACAACAAGCGAGCTGGAGAGAAACAGCAGGTAAGCTTGCCTTCCACTTCAAATCTGATGCTTGTTTCTTTTGTCCTCTCCAAGTGTGAATGAAAAGTAGTGCTCTCCACTCCTCAGCTGTCGACAAAACAGTCACTCACCTGTCACCAAGCTTTCACAGTGGATACTCAATCAAAGTCCTCTTACTCCTGTCCCTCAACCTGCTGCCACAAGAGATAGATAGACAGATAGACATGACTTATACATAGTCCAGTATTTATTTTTTTAAATTTTTTTTACGTTTTTTTTTAGAAAAGAAACTCTTAAAATAATATATTTACCCCAACATATTTGCTGTAAAACCACAGCAGACATACAGAGTAAAAATATTAACAGTATTTTTGTGATGTCTGTGTATGGCACAAGGTAGAAAAACTAAATTACATTTTCATTGTCTAACTTTTCTTACATATTCTTACATTTTTAACGAAACATTTTTTCAACATCATGCTGTTTTCTGTTTACTTTTGAGAAGCCTTTTTTTTTTTCCTTCAGAGAGATTTTTATGTTTAGTATAAATAAATATAAGAGCCACAATTTACTTATTTCTTCATACAAACGTGGACTTAATAATTTTGAATAAAATGTAATCTGTAAGATTTCAATATTTCCAAAAATGTGAAGCTAAATCTCCAATAATTTCCTGCAGTGATAGTCTTGAAATGTAAGATTAAATAATTAGAGTTTTTGACCATGTGAACTTTTTCTTTCCAGTTTATTTTGTTAATAAACATCCTTAAAAGATGAAGAATATAAAAAATATGTCAATTTGGATGGATTGTTACTTCAGCTTTAACAACCAACCTACAGCTCACAGTTTTGAAAAGTAAAGTGTTTGTTTTAATACTATAGTATCATAAGCAGGTTCTCCAAAAAAATACAAATGTGAGGCATAGTGTCATTTGTTTGCTGTCACATATAAATTATTTTCACACACACACACACACACACACACACACACACACACACACACACACACACACACACACACACACACAGTGCCGCTGCTAGCCATTTTGGTGCCCTAAGCATAATTCCTTTATGATGCCCCCCACCCCGAGAAAAAAAGGGGTACTTTCTAGACTAGACTAGAGCAATTATTAAATATCTTTCTTGTTCCCCCTTTTTTGTTACATATACATGGCTAAAATGTGGCTAATATTTCTATAGGCTAATGAAATAATACTGGCATTTAAAAAAAAAATTCATTAGGCTATTTTTGGTGCCCCCTCAGCACTTGGTGCCCTACTCACAGTGCGTGATGCGCGTGGTGGGAGTGGCGGCGCTGCACACACACACACAAACACACACACACAAAATATAAATATTTTATGTTTATTTTACTTTTTAATAAAATTAGCAGAATTGTAAAAATGGAATAATATTTTATGGTGCGTATTGGACATTATTCAAAATTATCTCATGGTCACATTTCACAGATGTTCAAAGAAATATAAAAATGTGGAATGATTGCTGTCTCAATTATTAAGTACCACTCGCAGTTTTGAACAATGAAAGTTACCTTTTTTCTGTTACAATAGGTGTATCTGTTCCACCTACTGTATTCAACTGTGGAAATGATTAATTTTGGGTTTGATTTTGTATTTGTTTACCAACCAAACCAGCACAATAACTGTATCATTACATCTATTATGGAATGTGAGCCGATGGAGTGAGAGAGTAAGCTGGACACCATAGAGAAAAGGTTACATAGACTGAACTCACACGGTTTTCCCGTGTTAAAACCAGCAAGCCCTAACTCCATTCCCATGGACACAGCACATTTATAATCTTGCGGGAATGCCAAAAAATTCACAAATATCACAGCACTTGTTTGCCTCATGGAATGTTCCCTGACTAATATTTAGAAGGCACATTCCTGGAGAAATGACAGGAGGTCTGAGAGCATGGGCTGATCCAGCCTTTGCAGTAATCCACCTCCATCTTTGTTTGGGATAATAGGGGTGACCAGGGGCTCATTAAAGTCTACAGACTGCAGTGTATAAACTGCTGAAAGACCTTATTAGTGCTTCTCTAATTCAAAAAGCAGCTGAGGGATCTTAATAGGGATGTCACCATAAATAATTGGTGCAAACATGAGACATTCAAAACTAGAAATTAGTCTTGCACCACACAGGATCAGAGATAAGCTGCTTGTTGATATTTCCCCTGTTTACTCAGAAGATGTGAGGCCGTTGAAATGTGAAATAAATCACAAGTTATCTTGTACTACACTACACATTTCACTTATTTTCTGTGTCCCATACAAAAAACAGGAATAATGCATATTTTACAATGGTAAATAAGTGAAATCCATACATTTCCATAAACATGCCCATGTTTCGGCTTACTAATGCTACAACCAGTATATACACTGAACAAAATTATAAACACAACACTTTGTTTTTGCCCCCATTTTTCATGAGATGAACTCAAAGATCTAAGACTTTTTCTATGTTCACAAAATGCCTATTTTTCTCAAATATTGTTCACAAATCTGTCTAAATCTGTGTTAGTGAGCACTTCTCCTTTGCGGACATAATCCATCCACCTCACAGTCGTGGCATAATCAAGATGCTGATTAGACAGCATGATTATTGCACAGGTGTGCATTAGGCTGGCCACAATAAAAGGCCACTCTAAAATGTGTAGTTTTATCACACAGCACAATGCCACAGATGTCGCAAGTTTTGAGAGAGCGTGCAATAGGGATGCTGCAGGAATGTCCACTAGAGTTGTTACCCGTGAACTGAATGTTAATTTCTCCACCATAAGCCATCTCCAAAGGTGTTTCTGAGAATTTGGCATCCAAACGGCCTCACAACCGCAGACCATGTGCAACCACACCAGCCCAGGACCTCCACATCCAGCATCTTCACCTCCAAGATCATCTGAGACCAGCCACCCGGACAGCTGCTGCAACAATCGGTTTGTATAACCAAAGAATTTCTGTCAGGGAACTGTCAGGGAAGCTCATCTGAATGCTGGTCATCCTCATTGGGGTCTCGAACCTGACTGCAGTTCATCATCGTAACCAACTTGAGTGGGCAAATGCTCACATTCAATGGCGTCTGGCACTTTAAAGAGGTGTTCTCTTCACAGATGAATCCCAGGTGGAAGATGGCAGACAGTGTGTATGGCGTCGTGTGGGTGAGCGGTTTGCTGATGTCAGTGTTGTGGACCGAGTGGCCATGGTGGCGGTGGGGTTAGGCATATGTTATGGACACAGGTACATTTAATTGATGGTATTATGAATGCACAGAGATACCGTGACCAGATCCTGAGGCCCATTGTTGTGTCATTCATCCACGACCATCATGTCATGTTGCTGCATGATAATGCACGGCTCCATGTTACAACGATCTGTACACAATTACCAGTTTCTGCCAATATCCAGCAACTTCACACAGCCATTGAAGAGGAATGGACCAACATTTCACAGGTCACAATCAACAACCTGATCAACTCTTTGTGAAAGAGACCCCCCCGACCCCCCAATACAGTAAAACTGCACATTTTAGAGTGTCCTTTAATTGTGGCCAGTCTAAGGCAATCCTGTGCAATAATCATGCTGTCTAATCAGCATCTTGATATGCCACACCTGTGAGGTGGGTGGATTATCTCGGCAAAAGAGAAGTGCTCACTAACACAGATTTAGACAGATTTGTGAACAGTATTTGAGAGAAATTAGCCTTTTGTGTAGATAGAAAAAGTCTTAGATCTTTGAGTTCAGCTCATGAAAATATGGGGGCAAAAACTAAAGTGTTGTGTTTATAATTTTATTCAGTATATGTGTTATGTGTCTAATACCATCCATTTTAATACTATTTTAAGAGTACCGTGAAAAGGGTCATAAGCTCATACAAGTAGGCTTCTTTATATTTGGATTATAACTGGATTTGTTCAAGACAAAATATTATTTATTATCACAGATTTAACTAAACTACATGCATTTATACATTTATACCACCAAAACTAATTTATATGAGTATATATATATATATATATATATATATAGAGAGAGAGAGAGAGAGAGAGAGAGAAGAGAGAGAGAGAAAGAGAGAGAGAGAGAGAGAGAGAGAGAGAGAGAGAGAGAGAGTTAAGCAATTCTTAATTCTTTCTATACACAAGTCTACAATTCTTACAGCTTTTTGGTTGCGTATTTATGGATTTGTGCTCCATGTGTCTTATTGTTTGTTACACTGGAGGTGTGTTTCATTAGACGTGTATTTCTTCCTGTGGCAGATTAGGTGAATAATTAATTTCCTCTCCGATATGGTAGACTGGTTGTAATTAAAGAGAGATGGGAAAAGCAATGAGATGCCTTGCTTCTATCACTTCCTCTCTTTCTTTCTCTCTTTCTCTCCCAGAGCCTTGTAACACAGTCGCACACACATAAGAGACAGAAAGCTGAGACTATAGTGAGTGTGTCCTTTAGAAGACCTCCAGAGCTGTCATGGCTATTTCAAATGCAGTTCTTAGGAGCCATCTCATTATTTGGGCTTTACCTCTGATCACACACTCTACAAGTCTAGCCTGATTAAACTCTCATTCAAGATTTAAAGTCAGGGACAGTATGCTTTGTGCCTTGTCTTGTGGTGTAAGGGGATAAAGAAAGTTGGTTTTCGTTTTTGGATATGGACCAACATTACATATGTGGCACAAATAAACAATATGCAAGCCAGACTACAAACTGATGGATGAACGAACAAGTAAAAAAAGGCAACACAATAAAACCACACTGTATATATATATACAGTGTATATACAGTATATATATATATGTATACATACTTGAATAAAGAAACAATATTTTACAGCAAAACTGTGTCTTTTATATATGTATATCAAGTGTGAATATATGAAATGGTTATTTATTGTAATGAAAGTATAGAACGTTTGTTTAAATTCATAAAGAAAAATTATTACCTTTTTAACATATGGAAAATACGGAATTCCCATAATTCCCTTTGTGAGCCCATCTTTTATGCAGACTACGTCGTAGCGTTTTATGGCAATATTTTAGTTGTGGTTTAACACAATCTTATGTTATTATATAATACATACTAATAAATTAACACTCTAACTTTATTTTTATAGGCTACCTCAATTCAGTTCGGTATAGTAAAATATAAAGTCACCTAATTTCCATCCGTAATGTTAGTAAAATGCCAATACAATATAGCAGCTTTTCCAACACATAGCTCACGTCTTTAAAGTCTTTTTGAGAATAAGAATAATTTCTTCCGCCCGTCTCCAATTACTTACTGCACGCGATTAATTTGAAATGGCTCTATAAATGATATACTCCAAGCATACATCGATTAAACAGGTTTATTTTGAATTCTAGCGCAGCGCAAGCTGTGTCTTTAAGCGGGGACTTGTGTTCGTCCGACAGGAGGCGTGTCTCCTCCACAGAGCCGAGCGAGCCGGCTCCTCCATCTGAACACATGAACTACAGCTCCCACTGTACTCACACTTCATCAGCTTGAGCTGCTCTCAACAACCGAGGTAAGGGCATTTATCTTCACCGTCACCACATTTTTAGCGGCCCTTACGTTGATTTAAAATTGTTATCTAATTTAGACGCTGAAACGACTAAAGTCCATCTTAAATTTCACAGCTGGGACGGAACAGTTGATCTGATGTGACAGTTGCATGTGCTTATTTTTTAACAAAAAAAAAAAAACGGTTTGTGGTTGTGGCACCTTTCCCCCCCCCCCTCTCGTCCACCGTAATTACAAATAGGGTTATGATGATTTGTAAGTTAATAAAACATATTGAGACCCCGGGTTCGACTGCAAAATCTGCACCGACCCCCCCCCCCCCCCCCCCTTCTGAATCCACATGCACGTTACGTCTGTTGAGAGGTTGAAAGAAGCACCAAGTTATTCAATATGCCCTTGCCAGGAAATAGTGTGACTTCTGTTGATGAGTCTTTTATCATCACTTGAATGACTTTTGTGGTAACCATCACTTATGGAGAGACGTTTCATTTCAGACTTTAACAACGATCTTCTGAATGTTTGAGCAGATGAAAACATAGCCTATAACGCAGAAGTGAAAGAAATCCGAAAGCAAAACTATGGGTAAAATAACGTATATCCTTAGACTATACACAGCAAACATGACGTTTCATACTGTATGAGTTGTCAGAGTTATTAGTTAGCAGATCATCATCTGGTGTGAAAACACACACTGTGTTTTACTATTTTCCTAAACATAAAAGATTAATTAATTATTCTTTCCGTATTTTGCAGAAAATTAAAATCATAGAAAACACCTCTTAAATTGACACATAAGGTGAATTCATTACGTTTGCATTTTATTGGTTTGGCCTGTATACAATACTCGGACATTTCTTGGAACAAAACAACCTCTTAATAGTCTATCTGAAAGGATAAAAGAGTGTGTGTCTGCAGCTGTGAGGGGATGTCAGCTGATTCCGTACAAAGCGACGTGAATGTGGATACTGATGAAATACAGTAGAGTGGATTGAGGAGCCGCTGCCGTCGCTGTCCGTGGTGCTGAAAGCAACCAGCGCTGCCTTGAGCTCAAGGCAGTCTATTCTAGTGCACATCTTAAGCCTACTTTGAAAATAGGGGCACAATCGAGGTCTTTTAAATTTAAGTTGAAAAAGGGCTCGTCCTCATTAGGCTCTTTCCTGGTTTTAAAGGCCCCCAGACCTCAAAGAGCAGTCGTCATATATGTATGTATATGACATGACAGAAAGTAACAGTTCTGTGACCTCGTGTGTGTGTGTGTGTGTGTGTGTGTGTGTGTGTGTGTGTAGCAAGTTTGTCGGAGATAGCGTTGGTAGTTCAGTTTTTGTGGAAAAATAAAACAGTAGAAAAACTTGCACGCACGCACGCACATGCACACACACACACACACACACACACACACACACACACACACACACACACACACACACACACACAGACACACACACACACACACGAGGTCACAGAACTGTTACTTTCTGTCATGTCATCACATATATTTACCATGGAAAACAATTAGGTTTCAGTCGTTGTTTAGTTATTGTTATATGCATGAAAAACATCGTGATACAAATAATAAATCATGAAAAATTACATGGGATCACCTTTCCGAATACTGATCAACAACAGTGAACAATAGCAAGTTATATTTAATTTTATTGTAGCTAGCCTGTGTGCATTAATGACACCCCCCCCCCTCTCCAAAAAAAAAAAAAAAAACATAATCAACAACAACAACATTTGCTATTTGTTATTATCAGTCTATTATTTGCAAAGTAATCGCAGTTTACGAGATATGTAAAAAAAATTGATTTCATTTCAACATTTGCACGAAAGCACGTGCGCTGTAGGGTTTCGTCTGATCCAACTGTAATCATTTGTTTCTCAAACTATGTGAAAAAAATTAAAAATAAAATCTCGAGACAGTTGGCTGCGGGCACATCAGAGAGCTCACGGACAAACGGCTGCGCCTCAAGCATCAAGTGAACATGTTGTCCATGAACAGAGATGTTACATCCATGAGCAGCATTCTCTTTGAGATGTGAAGCATGTTAGAGTAGGAAATGGATGTTGTGAGTGGTCAGTGTGGCGCTCGCGTTGCTCTCGGCGCGACGTCAGTGTGAGTGCAGCAGTGCAGTACATGAGCAACCCGCGCTCATCGCTGCCGCTCCTGCCTTCTGCATGTCAAGTTATCTGCTACACTAGCTCGCATCACTCATTCTCGTATTGCTCCGCTCTTTCAGGCCACCCGTACATGGATTTCTCCAGGATTTCCCATCTCTAACATGGACGCCCGGGCGGAAGGTTGCTCCTTTGCGCAGTGAGACGGACATGCGGAGCATCGCTGATACGGAGTGTCCTCTTCTGTCTCAGTGACCATGCCGTGATCACATCGCTGACAAAAACACATCCAAAGCAGAAATAAGTGGGAATCTTACGATCCATCCAGTGGAATGACATGCAGTGTATCGCAGGCATCATGAAGATGTGCTCTCCTCTGGTAACTCATCAGAGATGGCTTGGGCTGTTGCTGCTCTTACTGTGTGTGGGATATTCTCACGGGATGCCACATGTGTTAAGATTCGGTAAGAGCCTTTTAAAACACATTTACAGGGCGCCTTTTTCCGTTTTCGCCGCGAAGCTCTTGCTGTTTAAATGCTGCCGCTCTGTGTGCATTTCATCTAAAGCTTGGATGTTGAATGAAATATGCCATCTTACCTAAACATCCCACTTAAAAGAATTAAAAGTCTTTAAAAGGATTTGTAGAGAACGCTACTTTTCCAAACACAGAACTTTCTGAGCCTCAATCACACATGCAAAAGTTGGGTACAGGTTGTGACGCAAACCCCCGTCCAAACACTGAATACAATACGTTGCATATTGCATCTTCTCTTGTTGTTGCATCTTATCTTGTTTCATATCGTTTCTGAATCTTTCATGAGGCTGTGAGGTATTGCAATGACATATTTTGTTCCGTTCTTGCCTAAGAGGATAAATTCTATTCTATTCTATTCTATTCTATTGTTCAGGTTAGACTAAAAGTCACAAATTGTAAAAATTGGCAACATATTGGTAATATATCAGTGATTTTAATTCAGATTTTTGACTAGAATAAAACCAGTAAATACATACCTTACCAATTTAGCTTACTATTTTTCTTTTGACTTTCAGTGCAGATGATACTTACTATTTGATAAATACAGTTTTGCATTGTACTGTCGTGACATTTTCTATGATTAATATTTTAGACATCACAGAAAAAGTTAGACACGATTTAGTGCTTTCACTGCATAGATGTTCTCTTGCATGTTGCTATTAGCAACCATTTAATGAATGCTTTGAGGAAGGCCATCCAAGCTCAGCATCACCAGCTTCACCTCCCGTTTTTTTTTTATAGATTTGTAGTTTTAATAGGAGCGAACATGTTCGCTTCAGTCTTATTATGGTCAACAATGAAAGAGGACATTTCCCTGCGAGAGGAAATGTCCAAAATAAAAAAGTCTTCAGTAGACTAGTATCAAAGCTGTTGCTCTCTGGGGTGAGGCCTGTCTGATGTGCTCCTATTCCAGTCTCAATCAATACACTCAAATGATGTCAAATGCACCTCAGGGATTCCCATTGCATAGCCCAGGGCTTCATTTAATTATATGATGTAATAAGCTGTTTTTCTCACTCCAGGACACCAGCACAAACTGAAAACGCATCACATAATCACACACACCAGCAAAATTTTGCCTTCAAGTCCTGTTTCCTTAACTGATTTCCTCAGATGCTGCCTTAAACTGTGGAACTAATGTAACATAATGGAGAGATTTTCCAAATTTAGTTTATCATTACACTGTGCATGGTTTGCAATTAGCGGAATGGGTAAGTACGCTTCGTGCCACAAGGGAATTATATGAAGCCTGCAAACAAACATTCACAGCTTTTGCGCTTTAATTGTTAGAACGCATTTGAAGAAAGCAGCCTGTGTGTATTTGAAAAAAGTTGCAAATATATAACTGCAAAATGTTTGCATGTTTTTAAATATTGCAAAGAAAATGCCTTCTCTAAAATCGTATATTATCGTCCACTTTTTCATTTAATTAGACATTTATTTGCCATGGGATTGTTAAAAATAGTAACAGTGATTTTAACTGGCAGAGATGCACATATATGTTACACTTATTATTGCGGTTATTGTTCATGTTGTTTTTTTCTCATTATACACTGATATCCACTGCTGAGCGCTTGGATGGTGTGTGTGTGTGTGTGTGTGTCTGTGTGTGTGAGTGCATAAAAATAGTACGGTAGATTGCATTTCTTCCTAGTTCTGGTGGAAAGTATTCTTGTGGGTGTGTAAGTGGCACAGGTTTATCTATCTGCGTCCTCTGCGTTATTATATCATATCCACAGCCATGTAGGTAGGACAATTGAGGTCTCCTCTTTTTGTACAGAGAAAATACACAATGTTGGATGATAGGGAGAAGGGAAAACTGAACGAGTGCTACTGTCCTTTGTATGTGTCATCACATTCTCCATCCCTACATTAGGAAGCAGCTGTCTGTGAAAACATCTGGCTCTCAGCCACTGTCCCACCGTCCTCTGTGATTTCAGCTGCCCTTCTCTCACTCTCACACACAATTCTCTCCACGTCTGGATACACGTTTTATATTTATTTATAACAAATACTGCTTTTATTTCAAATCATTTGATACATTTACACTCAGAATTTTAAATGGAAATGCATTTTAGTTAAATAATAACATTTCTAAGAAGAACATGTACACTGTAAAAAGTGTTAACTTGTAATTGTTATTGTAAAGAGCCATTTTATACTTGATTTATTGCATAAAATGAATTTAGTTGGTATAATTCATGTATTTAGGTGAGCTCAGTGATGTCAAGTAACATTTCTGACATTAGTAAAACTAATTAATCCAAATAATTTATAGGTTACCACTATTTCAGTGTAGTATGTATATAATTTGGTTTTTATGCTCTTGCTTTTTTTTTTTTTTTTGAGGAAATGAGGGAAGGCTAATTAGCTCTTAATGTCCTGACTCATATGAGTTTTTTTTCTCTCTTTTATTTGGAGACATTACATCTTTGCGTTTGCAATCACAATAAACTTCTAATGTCTAATATGTCTAATGTCTAATAGAAGTGAGAAAGTCTATAATGATGTTTTATATATGTATATATATATATCACATTTAAAATTATTCACACTTTGTGTATTCTTAACAATACATACAATGCATTTTTCAGCTTAATTGAGTTGCATCTGAGAGAAGAAATGCAGCAGAGACAGAGCTGCATTGCCTTTAACAATTATCTCTTTAGCAAATATTAACAATGATGTTCCACAGAGAGAGCTGATCAGGTCATAATACAACATAAACATAATCAAAACAAAGAGCTGTCTGGTCAAAAACAACACAATTCACCAGGGCACATTCTTAATGAGCACAGCCAGGCTATCAAGACATGAAAAGTCCTTCTCCCTACTTTGTTAGGAGTGCAAGGAAAAAAGAGCTAAAATGTCTTAAAGTGCTCATACATCTGCTGCATGCAGAATATTATAATATGTAAATCCATTTCCATTTTCAGTTCAACCCCATTATCAAAACAAAAACTTTTTAACAAAAGAAAATACAACACAAATGCATCTTTATCCGGAACTATGCAATATTTTTTATTTAAACTAGTTTATCTTTTTATGTGTCATTGCCAGTATTCTTAAGGATAATGCCTCTACAACAGCAAACAGATCTGCAAAACATTTCCAAACACATCCAAATGATGAGTACTGATGAGTACTGTAAACTGATGAGTAAGAAGAGTAATTTCCATGTTAGTCCTACCCCCCCCCCCCCCCCAAAGTCAAAGTCACCTTTATTTATATAGCGCTTTAAACAAAATACATTGCGTCAAAGCAACTGAACAACATTCATTAGGAAAACAGTGTCAATAATGCAAAATGATAGTTAAAGGCAGTTCATCATTGAATTTAGTGATGTCATCTCTGTTCAGTTTAAATAGTGTCTGTGCATTTATTTGCAAACAAGTCAACGATATCGCTGTAGATGAAGTGTCCCCAACTGAGCAAGCCAGAGGCGACAGCGGCAAGGAACCGAAACTCCATCGGTGACAGAATGGAGAAACCACGCTCAGTTGGGGGGCCAGTTCTCCTCTGACCAGACGAAACCAGTAGTTCAATTCCAGGCTGCAGCAAAGTCAGATTGTGCAGAAGAATCATCTGTTTCCTGTGGTCTTGTCCTCGTGGTCATCTGAGACAAGGTCTTTACAGGGGATCTGTATCTGGGGCTCTAGTTGTCCTGGTCTCTGCTGTCTTTCAGGGATGTAGAGGTCCTTTCTAGGTGCTGATCCAGCATCTGGTCTGGATACGTACTGGATCCGGGTGACTGCAGTGACCCTCTGATCTGGACACAGACTGGATCTGGTGGCCACGGTGACCTCGGAACAAGAGAGAAACAGACAAATATTAGCATAGATGCCATTCTTCTAATGATGTAGCAAGTACATAGGGTGTTATGGGAAGTGTTTCCGGTTCCGGTTTACCTAATTAATGCAGCCTAAAAATCCTTTAACGGATTTGGATATTAAAAGCATATTAGTGTGTTATGTGTATGCCAGGTTAAAGACATGGGTCTTTAATCTAGATTTAAACTGCAAGAGTGTGTCTGCCTCCCGAACAATGTTAGGTAGGTTATTCCAGAGTTTAGGGAATCCTCTGCAAAAATGTATATCTGCTGATAGAGATTTTTAATCGAACCACAGTTTTTTGTTACCTTGTTTTGTGTATTTTTTGTTTGCCATTAGCAACATGAGGGGAGCCAGGCTATGGAGTACTTATCGCTTCCACTACCAGGAGTTTGGAGTTTCTCCAGCAATAACAAATAATTAGTGTTATGGTTTCTGTCCAGTGGGCCGCCAAAGCACAGCCCACATCATTTTTCCTGTAAACTACTACACAGCAGAGTGATGGTAGTCCAGTTCACTTCAGTTAAAACCATTTTTACCCTCCCACAGAGCTTTTTAGATGAATTTGACAGAATAGACTTTGCTTTAGATGTTTTAGAGTCAAGCACTGTACCCTCAAAGCTTCCTACTGCCTCCTTTCCACCTTGTACACCTTTATATGCACCTTTATATGCATGTGTTGTGATGATGACAGTATTCCTCATCATGGGCTAATTGGAAACATGTACCTCTGTCTGCATTTTTCAAAACTCCAAAAACATACCTTCACATACAATACAATTCGCTGGGTTTTCCAGCTGAAACGAACACTAGAGGCAGTAAAAAACCCAACAACCTTTATTCCTTTTAACACAAATTATAATTATATGGCGGATAATTAATAGAGACTTATTTTTTACATGTTTTTTGCATGACATTATGTTTTGACCTCAAAACACTTTTACCATATTGTTGATTTCTAAGCGAATACATTTTTATGTTTGCATCACATAACCAGCTCCATATGCCTTTTCTCACATTATAAAATAATTAAAACAGTCCAGTGAAACACCAGTCACACTAAAAGAGCTCAAAGACTTGTAGAAGCGAGCTAAAACTGCATGATTATGTGTTGCAGTCTCACATTTGTTTTTGTTAACACTATCCAATTAGGTTTAGGATAGGGTTTAAGTAAGTAATACATTATTTTCAAATGCAGTATAGTTTTAATTACTCATGAGACATTTTACCTTGAAAGTGTTGAAATGCATGGAAGAAGCAACCAGTTTTGGGGAAATTATTTTTTAGAAGTAATGCATTACAATATCGCGTCTTGACCTAAAATTTACCTAATTGCGTATCAATGAGCTTGGATATGTCTTTCATCCCCTGAATGATGCACAATGCTCACAACCACCAAAGTCTTCCAGTTATATTGCACCTATTACAATCCTTTCCCTCAATCCCCATTGTGTCCTCATACTGTTTCTATTTGCCAAACTACAGGTTTGTCCCTGGGTAGAGCTTAATGTTATAGTGTCTCTGCAAGCAGCAGTGGCTCCAATTCTATTTACCTTTGGTATCCTTGAAGCCCTTGTGTCTGTACTTCCATCCTCGTATAAGCTGGACTTTGAGGCATTGGCCATGTATTGCCTCTTGTTTCCACTCGTTTTTACTCTCCACTAGACCACTTATTGAACAAAAACAAAACCTAGATTTAATCACTATCATCAACCCACGTGAATCCATTTTACTCTCTTGAGTTATTCAGTTGTTCTGATCTTTCTCTGGATCAGTGATCATAGCGCACACAAAGGTTTGCCATGCTTCAAGGCACGACCAAACAGCTTCTCTCATTTAAAACCTGCTCAACAAGCACTTATTTCATAGTTGTCAGTTATTATTCTCTCTTGGCAGTCAGTAAACCTCAATAAGCCATCTTTTTTTTTTCTTTCTTCAGAAACAGAGCAAAGCAAAGCTCTTTGAGTAATGTTGATAATACTCATCCTGTAGCCACTGATACACATTACCTGCTCTGGAATTCAGTTTGCAGCTGCATTTTAAAATCTCTTTACTGTTCTTCTACACACCTAGTCTGAACTGACCTCATTTTAGTCATGTAAACTTCCAACAGCTACCTTAACCGACACAACACGTCTACTTCAAAACCCCTGAAACGGATACAGCACCAGAGATTCTCTTTAGGAAGCTTCTCCAACTAAATTATAGAAAGACAGCTAAACATGTTGAATTTTTTTTCTACACCCCAAATGTGATTTTCTAAAATGAACTTCCACAAAAAAACTTCAGAATTGTTTATACAGTCCCACCAAACAAAATGCTAACCAGTGTTGTAGTTAAGTTTAGCTCATTCAAAAGGTACAAATATGGACCATTTAGGTACTAATATGTACGTTAGGGACTTATATGCATCCTTTATGGGTTAATATGGCACAAATGTGTACCTTTTGAAAAAGTGTTGAATCCCAGTCAAGACTGAAAATATTGAGTCTAGAGTCCAAAGGCTGCTGAGTCCATGACAAAACCAACACTATAAAGATATGGTCTCGGACTTGAGTACAACTCCCCCCACCACCTTTTAATGTAGCCATGTTGGATGCTGTAAAAAGTGGCAGTGATTGGGGTTAAAAGTTTTATTTGCCAAACAACAAAGCTAACTGTCTAGCAAATCTTCATATGTGTATAAAATAAGGTCAGAATATTTTATTTTAGTAGCATTATGAGGTGGAAACATAGCCTTGTTTTCCTAATCTTTGAGACTTCCTTGGGTCAGTTTCTAGACTTTGCTCAGTAAACATAAATAATACATGTTAGATGATAACAGATTAGTTTTGTACAGTGTGTAAAGTGATGGACCCGAGGATGTGCCACAGGGATATAAATCTGGAGCAGTTGCAATTTGCACTGGCGGTCTCACGGCAGAGAATTACTGCAGGTGTGGAATCGGCCAATGAAACTGCAGGACGATCAGCCGTATAAATAGGAGGTAAGCTGCACCATTTGATGAGACCAAAATATAGTTTAAGAGGATGGGCAGCACAAAAGCACTGGAAGTGCAGGACATGTTTGAATATGATGAATATTAAAGTGCTTTTTCTTGGCTCTGAGATAACTGAAGGTTCTGCAGCCCTATTGGAGGATTACCGAACAGGAGCAAAAGAGTTAATGCAGATTTACTGATGCACATACAGTAATTCAAGAATTGTTCGGTTCTTGTAATACTTGTTGGTTTGTTCCTTGTGAAAAAGTGCACTTTAGCATATATATATATATATATATATATATATATATATATATATATATATATATATATAAAAATTATTTATTATGGAAATATGTTTTAAAAATAATATACCTAAGTGTGATCTGAATATAATGGTTCATTTAATTGTTAATTGCAATTAAAGTAAAATCTGTTATAGATTTAATTTGTATTAAAACATATTTGAAACAAAAAAAACATATACTGAAGTAGGACCCAAGTATATCTTTATTTGTAAATTGGTAATTACTTCTGTAGATTTTGAAATATGGTTTAAGTGTACTGCTGAATAAGAATTTATGGTGAACTAGAAATACTCTAAAGTCAGTTGTATTGAAACTTGTCATGTATTTACAGCCTGGTCTGTTATACAAATGTTAATGCAGGGATTTCAATATTCATTAGGATTCATTTGTGAGTCTATAAACTTGTTCATATGTCAGTATTGTACGTTTTAGTGTCCGTGCAAATGTAAGTAAATGTAATCTAGGGTACGTTTTGCAGAACCACATTTTACGTAAAATACATACTATTTGAATATTTGTAATTACACATGATGAAGGTGCAATTTAGTACATTTAAAATAAATGATGTTTAATACTGAATAACACACTACGATGTAATAAAGTTCTTTACATCTGCTTTGGTATATTAGTCAGCACAAGTTTTCTTCTAACACAATGATTTAAAATGTACTTTGAAGTAAAACTTTTATTTGTAAAAATAAATTACGAAGTTCACTCTTTAAAAATCTTGTGTCTCTAAAAACTGTGTCAAGACAGTGTACTCATGAATGTGTACTCTCTGTAAGTACTCTTGAGTGGCCTTTTATCTCAATAATATATTATTTGCAAGTACAGTTTTATTTTTATTTTTATTTTAAGATTTGAAATACTAAGTGCACATTCAGTACCATTAAGCACCCTTCTTTTTCACCAGAGGTGGCTTGTTTGTAGCATGTTACATTATTAGATGAATGTGTCATGTTTTACTGTGGAGCAGTAACTTGGGAGGGACTAGTGGTAAATACAAAAAATAAAATAAAATGTTCATTCTTAAATTAGATAAAAAGAATTAGTTAAGATAGGGGCAACTGCAACACAGCAAGTACTAGACCGGCTGGCTCCACAGCAGGAGTTGCATTGGAATTGCTTTAGAGGCAGAGTTGCAGGCGATGAAGCAAATGGTAATTCCATTTCAGTTCACAATATTTCGTTCTCAGCTTGGCTGAGTTGAAGATCTCTATCTGTGGGTAAAAATTTTCTGTTCCTGGGTTATGAAGAGGCTCATGTCGCATATCTGTGAGTGTGTATGTGTGGCTGACCAGGGAAAGATTTATATGTGGAATATTTTCTAAGCTCAAGGCCATTTAAAATATAAAACAAAAACAAAATCACACGTGTATGAATATTAACTAGACAACAATTTAGATGTGTGTGAAATTAACCAAAGATACTATTTCTGGCCAGTAGTGTTAGAGAAATTAGTCTTTCCCTATTAACACAGAAAAGGAACTTTGCTTGCATGACTGTAAATAATGGGGAAGTATATGACTGCACAGTGGACTTGCCTTATTGAGACTTTGGTATGATATCAGCAAGTTGATAAGCAAATAGAGCTCTGAAATGTAAATTTGGTCAAATACACTGATCTGTTAAGACTAGGAACACAAAGACGGAAATATTAAAACACTGAATATGCAGGAAGATATGCATAGCATATTCTAACATAAGACTTCACCCTTAGATTGATGGGATTGAATCATTGGAATTCCTTTTTTTGTGTGTGTGTTTCTGTAATGAACGCAAAACTTGATGTGCATTTTGAAGAATGTTCTTTGCATAAGAAGCGGTCAGAATCACAAACAGACCCACAGTGTTCTATGATTGAGTCAATAATTCATCTTGATAAATTTGAATAATCTCACTGTAGGGTATGTACACTCAGGCCTGTGTTCACTACAGAAACATGATTTAAAATCTGCTCCAAGAAATCAGTATGGATGCAAAGCCAAAGGGCTAGATATCGGAAAGTCGTTCTTTCACTCTGACTAGGTAGTCTTGGGAATTTCTGCTGATATGCTATAAATCCAATCTGAAATGTCATATTAAATGTAGGATCTGCGTTTAGAATGTTAGCAGTTCTCTGGAGGCATGAGGTGCATGCCAGTACCTTTTTTGACACTTGTTGGCCACTTTTTTTTGAAGAAGTTTCAAACAGTCTTTTAAACTGAGATTTGACACATGAAGGGAATGATGAATGTGTGGTATTTACACCAACTCCACCTCGTTTGTAGGAATCACTGATGTTCCCTATTCACTGCAGTTGCTAGAGTGTACACAGTCGAATATCCAAAACTGAGTAAAGTTGTATTATGTATTAACTGATTGCTAATCATTATTTTCTTTATATACACTGAAAAAGTTACATGACTATCATTTATCTGAAGTGCATTTTTTCACCTTAGTTTGTTTAAAAAAAAACAGTATTTTCATTAGACCCAGAGAACTGATGCTCAAAACACATATTGGCTAGCTTTTTTGTAGATAACAGAAAATATATAATATATTTAAAAAAAAACATTACAATGGGCATTTATGTACTTTTAAGTCTTTATTTATAGTAAATTAACTAAATTAAAAATACAAAGATTATATATTATGGTTAATTTAGCTTTTGTTTAAGGTAACATTTGTAAGTTGTAAGAAGCCAAAAATATTATTTAAATAAAATTCTTTGCTTATGTATTGTCACAAATCTGTTTTATGAACTTCCGTTCACTCACCACCATAGGTCACCCGCTCACTACATGGACTCCCCACTACACAGACTGTTACAATATACTCTGTATTACATTTCCAATCATCCATTGCACTGATTGCACACAGCTGTAACCAATCACATGCTCACCTGAAAACTATTACACACACTATATAACACCCATCCCGATCTTGCTCAAGTCGCTGAGTATTGTCTGCGTTTATAACTCTGCTGGTGATAGCACTCTATAGAGCCAGGTCCAGTTTTCTTGGTTTAGTGATAGTCTTGCCTTGCATGTTTTCCTGTGTTCAGATTCTTGCCTGTGTTTTCGGATTACCCTTTCTTGTCTTGCTATTTCGTATAGTGGTGGGCAGAGTGAGGCTTCATGAAACACTGAAACAGTCGAAGCAAATGTGCCAAGGCTTTGAAACAATTTGAAACCCGTCTCTAACCTAGTGGTCATTTTCCAGTATTACCTGTTGGAAACTGTTCACCGTCAATCAATCCATGCCTGTTTATTGGACTGCTCTTGTGTTTTGCCTGTACCATGCCAGTTCGCTGGTGTTTCAACCCTGTCTGTGTTTGTGCTTTGCAAATGGATCTGCACGTCTCTTGTTTCGTCGGCTCCATTACATGTATTAAGAACATATATCTAGTATGGTCTTTAAGATAAATGATATGATTAATACAATATGTAATTTTATTTTATATCAAAATAAAATTTAAAGATTGATTCAATGTAAATATTTTATTTGAGAGTTTTGTCTTTTTCTTTATTTTTTCTGTTGTTCTGAAGTAAAATTTTTTTCAATGTGTTTAGTTTGTTTTTAAATATCTTCTGCCGGGCATCAAAGTCATCGCATTATGGCAGTAATTCTGTTCTGTTCTCAAAACTAGCATTACTGTAGGTCTTTTTAACCAAGTTTTTTGGTCGGCGTTGTTCCTTTGTGATATGTTACTATGTAGCAACTATGTAATAACACAGTCAGTTACATCATCCTTTGGTTTCCAGGTCAGAGTAAATGAGAGCTGGTTCTGAAAGATGTCCACAGATCCCCCGGCTGATCATCAGCCCCATTTTAGTGGAGAGAAGATCTTTAATCCTTTCTTTGTTTACATCATTCTCCCCCTCACCCCAAAATCAATAGCATGTCCAGTACCCTACAGCCCAAACAGAATCATCACATTCACCAGCAGATGGGAGCAAATCAGGGTGCTTATTAAAGCTGACATTTTCGACAAAGATCTGAAAACAACAGGAAGGGAAGGATGGAATCACAGACGGAGAGGCTAAAAGAGACACTTCAATTTTTTTGAACAGCTCAGAATTTGAGATGTTCTTCTCTCACAGGCCTTGTGGCAAACGTAGATCTGACGTAAACCATCTGCCTTTGTGCCCTGACTATCAGGTCACACTCTGCGGAAATTTCACTTGCCGAATGTCGATAGGTCAAGCGTAGTGTAAGCACTTCCATGAGAGATTCCAGACCATTTTCATCATACAGGCATTTAGAAAGGTCATGAGTGTGTGTGCATGTGAGGTTTGCTGTGGTACATGGTAGTTTGTGTGCATATGGGAAATTGTATTTATAGAAATTAGTTGAATATATGTATATTCCTCATGTTGTTCCAAACTGATCTCCTGTGGAACACTAACGTAGAAGTTTTGATGAATGTTCACACTACTCTTTTCTACACAATGGAAATGGATGTTGATCTATGATGTCAAGCTCTAGAAAAGGCAAGAAATACAGACATAAGTAGCACTTTGTGTGCTCTCTTCCATGTGTTTGAAAGCATTTTACTAGATTGTTGTGATTAGCCTTTAGTCCCATCTGATGTGAATTGCAGGCAAAACTGGAATTTACTTTCAATCTGCCTAGTAAACTCAAATCTGATTGGTTGTCTTATTGTTTGAAATCTTTCTGTTTTGACATCCTGGAAACTAAAATGAAGCTGATACAACAAATGCTTCTTAGCTTGCTCCAATCAATCTTTAAACTGTTTTATTTTTGCTATTATATGGATGCTTTGCATTGCAAATGCAAGGTTTACTGCATCAAAAAAAGAACTGTTTTTGTAATGCAATATAATCTTCAGTGTGATACAATCGATAATCTGCCCCTGTAATCATATTTTGTTTAAAAAGGATTATAAGTTGTTTGTGGTTTATTGCCACTAGTATTTATGTGAATTGAATCTATAAGTATGTTTTTGGCATTTTGCCAATCAAGTATTTATGTATATATTTTTAAACACTCACTTTTGTGTGTGCATGTCTCCACCAGATTCTTGTCAAAACAATTTTACAGTTTTCTCGTTAAATGCTGTAATCTAGTTTCTCTGGAAGCCCGCAGAGAATGCTATCAGCCTGGGAGAAAGAGAACTCAATATGACTCCTCGAGCATTCAGGGTTGGGTTGAGAGGAATCACGGATTGAAAGCAGTGTGCTTTCACGTGTGTGCACATTTGTGTGTGTGTGTGTGTGTGTGTGTGTGTGTAAGTGTGTTCTTTTACCATAGGACTCTTTGTTTTGATTTCCCCAGATGTCACAGTCAGGCTTCATCAGGCCTTTGGAGGAGAAGACTTTAGAGGAGCGAGACTTGATAGAGAAAGACAGTTAGAGCTAGAGAAAGATACAGAAAGAGAGAGAGAGAGAGAGAGAGATAAATAAAGGATGTTTCCCCTTAAATTAAACATAATTCTAAAATGCTTGGAGAGACTTTGGGGACTCCGATAGCTCAGTACTTTCTCGACTAGAGAGTGTGCTGTTTAACAGAGAATCTCGAGTGTCTCAGATTATGTGTGCAGTTGAAAAATGTTGGGGAACGTAAATAAGTGCTGTATACTTCAGGGAATTCAGCAGAGTGGATGTTTGAAAATCTCAACAGATCTGTAGCCAGTAATAGGATATTGAGTCTGCTATATATTTTAATGCTACGATTGTAACGATTCATCTTGACTGTGATACAACTTAAATTCAGATTCTGTTTAATGTGATGTGGATTCTGTTTTATGTGGTGCTCTTGGCAGACCAAACAGCCTTAAATTGAGATTAGAAAATAAAAAATCACTTCATAGAGCTAAACTATTTGTCATAGGTGTTTGTTTTCTTAACTTTAAATGAATACATGGCAAAAAATCAATGTAGAGCAATAGAGATAAATATTGATAGACTGCAGGTTATCTAGTGATGAATGAATGTTGTCAAGACAGCGGTGTTATAATACAAAGCCACCATAAAAATAGACAATCGTGTGCCATGCTAAATCATTCTTACTGGTGTATCATTATATTGTATTCATTCATTTCTTAAATGCAGTTTACTCATTTACTTGATATGAAACTATAACATTTCATCTTTTCTGTGTGACTTCTACTGACAACTCATATAAAAGGAATACAAAATGATAAACAGGAATACACTTTAAAACTGTAGTGACATAAAAGATTTGTAAATATTTATGTTTCTTTAGCTGTATATGCATAATAATGTTTATGTTTTGTATGTTATCAATATGTACGTATTTTATGCTTCAGAATCTATCCAAAGCCATTTTTCCACCATCAGGCCGAACAATTCTCGTTGCTTAACCATTTCATAGACATACTGTAATTTTTGAACAGGTGGGCTGGTAACAGACCTCATGATACAAAAGTGTTTACAAAAGGTATGAGATGTAAATAAAAATAACTTTATGGAGGATGATCAGATATTTTGGGTTTTATGAAACCACAATAACGGACTGAACTGAAATGTGTGATTGAATCGTGACTTTAGGCGACTGTTGTGATGTGTAATCTGTATTTTTTGACAAAGGCCTTTGGCAGCCTTTTTTTTTTACCTTCTAGATGTTTCCTGTACTATACCTTAATGTAATTTGTTCGTTAGTATTGAAGGATATGGGAGTACATTGAGTTCTCCCCTCCTGACAGCTGATCTTTAAACTCTTTCTGTTGGTAAATGAGTGTTACATGATATTACGCACATGTCACAGCTATTGGGATCTTTCACAGCTCTTTATTACATGGGTGATGATACCTGCTACATAATTCAACTAACAGAGGCATTTGCGGCATGACTGGAAGAATCTGTCAAGTGTTTAGCTGTGTATGGGAGTAGCCTTCATTAAGAATCACATTGCCACATTATGAGGCGAATTCAATAATTACGAACTGCCCGCTGATAGACTGTGTTGTTTTGGCAACACAGAAGGAATTATGCAAATCAGGTTCAGGCTCTTAAAAGGTGTGCTAATTTACACACACATCTGGATATTTGCCTTGCAGAGGCATTTCATACAAGGAGGCAAGGGAGGCATTGCCTCATCAAATTATTAGATGAGAAAGAATATTTCTAATATTACAAAATATATGATTAAAAAGTGTATAAATCACTTGGCTTTTTTTAAAGAAATACTGTCCAATAGCAACACCAACAGGTAAAGTTAAGAAATAAAAAAAAATGTTTAAATATATATATATATATATATATATATATATATATATATATATATATATACAGTAGACCAAAAGTTTGGACACACCTTCTCTTTCAAAGAGTTTTCTTTATTTTCATGACTATGAAAATTGTAGATTCACACTGAAGGCATCAACACTATGAATTAACACATGTGGAATTATATATGGAATTATATACATAACAAAAAAGTGTGAAACAACTGAAAATATGTCATATTCTAGGTTCTTCAGAGTAGCCACCTTTTGCTTTGATTACTGCTTTGCACATTCTTGGCATTCTCTTGATGAGCTTCATTTATTTATATATATATATATATAAAAAATTTTTTTTTTTTTTTCTTATAGTGTAAGCAATGTTTAACCAAGAAAATGTGACTAGGGCATGAATTAATATTTGATAATAATAATAATAAATGTTCTTCTCCATTGTTTGATCATCATTTGACAAATTACTGTTGTCATGTTCAGTAGTAAATGTACAGAAGCTAAATGTTAAAATAAATTCTGTATTGATGAGGAACAGAGTAAACAAGTCAACTGACAACAAATTCTGAGAAATATGCATAACAGGTCGGATGAAATGTTTCGTTTTCATAAGCATATCCACTGTAAAAAAAATAAAAAAAAATAAAATAAAATAAAAATTTCAATCAGTACAAAGTAGAGGTGTGACGATACGCGTATTCGTATTGAACCGTTCGGTACGAGGCTTTCGGTTTGGTACGCAGTACGCATTATGGACCGAACGGTTTGTTGGACTAATTAGGCTAATTATATTTGGAAAATAAAAAAAATTGTGAAATATAATGATATGCGTTCAACAAGGTAGCCCAATAACCCAAACGACGTAAGAGGCAACGCCCCTGAGACCCCCGAAGAAGAAAAAAACACCAACTTATATGTTTATGTTAGGCTACTCAGTCAGGCGCTTGCTCACTCAGTAATACGCGCTGAAGGCTCGTTGCAAAATGGCCAATGCGTTTAACAGACCAGAAATAGAAGATCCTCCAATAACCAACAGGTCTGGTGTTTGGGTGCACTTTGGATTCCCTGTAAGCTATAATGGTGATGGCAAGAGAGTGGTGGATAAAAAAAACAACGATATGTCGCATCTAGGGTACACCAGCGGGAATACAGAAAAAAAACACCAGCAGGAATACTTGAAACATGTCAACTCATTTACGCCGACATCACCTTAGTGTGTCAGTATCTGGGAAAAGACGAAAAAAAGGAGAAACATACACGCATCAAACTATCCCCGCAGCATTTAGACAGACATTTCCAACGGATTCAAACAGGGCAAAAGACATCACCACGGCGATTGGTAGGCTACATTTACGTTATAGCCGCGGATATGAGACCTTACTATTTACCATTCATTCTATCATCACCATTATAGCTTACAGGGAATCCAAAGTGCACCCAAACACCAGACCTGTTGGTTATTGGAGGATCTTCTATTTCTGGTCTGTTAAATGCATTAGCCATTTTGCAACGAGCCTTCAGCGCGTACTGAGTGAGCGAGCACCTTACTCTGTAGTGGAAAACGTAGGTTTTTAGAACATGCTTAATGTAATTGAGCCCCGTTACAATATTCCTTCACGAGCCAATTTCAGACAGACCGTAATTCCTGCTTTGTTCCAAAAAACATAAGCCCTATAAAGAACCAATTGAGTAAAAACACACTCAATATAAAGAGTTATAGAGTTCCATATAAAAAGTTACATCTTTGTATTTGTTCATAACTACTACAATAATATAACATTTTAAATTTTTTTTAATAAGGAGCTGTTTTTGTTTTATACAGTATGCTGCTAAGAAAACACCATAGAAGATGGGTAAAGAATAGCTCCATCATTGTTCAATGTAAAAAAAAAAAAAAACATACTTTGTTAGTTTTAATAAATAAAACATTTTTTAAAAATCAAGGAAATTGATTTTTCTGCCAATCTGCCAATTTTTTCTTTTTGCTGTATCTAAAACGTACCGAACCATACCGAACCGAACCGTGACACCAGTGTATCGTATCGAACCGAACCGTGAATTTTGTGAACCATTACACCCCTAGTACAAAGGGAAAGGCATAGGAGAGATTTATACCTCAGTCCAGTACCTTTTTATTTATTTATTTATTTTATTTTTTTAAGCATAACCATTTTAATTGTTCCATACAAATGTAAAGCATTGGGTGAGTTCACTGAATAATTGTTGCACTTTTGCATGCTGTATCTCAGGATAAAAACACTGTCTTTAGTTTGACCAGCTAAATGTGCTGAAATAATGTGCTGAAATTGAGACATTATTATTCTCTTATGCACAAAAAACATCTAGTTTCTATGGACGATGTGCTATTACTGCAAAAACAGACAATTGTTAATAGAAACAAGATGTTTTTGTGCATAAGAGAATAATAATGTCTCAATTTCAAAAATTAAGCTCATACATACACGCCTGAATTGGCTTCCAAAAGCTCTTCACATTCCCTCCAACATTTCTATTTGTGTTGATTTGTGCTGATCGGTCTTTTACTTGATAAATAATAATAAAGACTCAATTGCAGTCTTTATGTGAATTCATATGGGATGTTTGTGGCAAAAGCCAATAAGTGAGTGTGAAGTGCATAGTTGTCCTTCTTTCTGCTCATCAGGTAGAAATTCCTATTCGGCCACACTCTTGACCAGTCGGATTCACTCGGCTAACAGATCAATGCTGAAAACCCAAGCATAGCTAAATGAAATTACTCCTACCCAGTTGCATGAGGCAAAAAAAAAAAGGACAAAGCATGAACACAATGCAAACAGCTTTCTTTTCAGGTTCAGAAAACACACAAAAATAATCTCAAGGACAGTACACATGCATCCACGTAAGTAACAACAAGCACAACTTTGTCTACCTTTCATCCATTTATTCTTAAAATTATATTTTACTCAGAACTCCTTTCCACATTAATTTTATTTTCTCTTTTATCTGGGCATTGAGCTTGAATTTCTGTCCTCAAAAAACAACGTAAATAAACCTTTCAGCAGATTGTAAATCACAGTCTGTCCATTACTTACTCGACCAAGTGTTTTCTCTCTTCTACTTATTTGCAGTTGTTTCTTTGTCTGCAGTGTCGTCAGCTCCAAAGTTTTTATTTGTATTCAGTTTCTTTAGGCGCTGAATTATAGAAATTGCTCATTCAAAATGAAAAATAGTTTACCCACCATAATGTCATTCCAGACTTTATTTCTTATGTTGAAGAAATTTCTTCTGTGTTTTAAAGTCGGTCATTCTTTAACCATACTGAGGGATACATTTAAATAAAAGGGCTTATCAAAAAAAAAAGCTGGGCTGGACTTGGTGCATTCAGTTTCCAAGACACTATGGTTTTGGTCGTATTTTGTTGTGTTGTCATGCTTTTGACTGATGCATATGCTGCATGATTCTAATTTTGTGTGCTCCAACATCCTGTTTCCAGCATTAAGGCCTATTAAAATTCCAAAACAGATGTTGATGTCAGTTCCAACGGCATGGTCAGTCAATAATCTTATTATTTCTACAGCTCTCCCTCTGTTCTTCTGGTCTTCTATCATTTTCTTCAGCTGCTCAAATTTGCTTTAATTATGACCAACTTGTCTCATTCCCTTTCACGTTCTAATCCTGAACCTCTTAATAATGGATGCCAGAAAACATTAAGTACATTAGCACAGAAATTAGCACTTGACCTTTGCTTTCAAAAGACGATAATGTCTGCTCTGTCAATGAGAAGAGAAGCTGGCCATTTCCTCCCATGAGGTTAAGATGAAAGACATTACAATTCTCACCTCTGATGAGAGACAGAGCTGACGGCAAGCAAGAAGGTGAAAGAAGGGAAAAAAAGAGCAGGCGAGATGACAGAACTTCAGTCTTTCAGCTTTCTTGTTCCTTTCTTTTGATTGAAATTACCCCCAGAGGTTCCGGTTTACATTTCCGGCACATCCAGACTTTTTAAGCTGTCGTCGAGCTAATACCGAGCACTAATATTATGAGATATACATGGGTGACCAAAGCACAGAAAAAATTGCCTCGGAATCCCTCTGATGAAAGTATTAACATCAAAACAGATCCCCCAGGCAGCGAACGCTGAAATAAAGTCATGAAGCACAAGAGTTGGGGGATATATTACAGAGGAGGCAGCTATAAGACAGATAGATTTAACAAAAAGGAGGAGAGAATGGAACTGGGGGGATCGGAATCATGATTTCCTCTTTTCAGCCGATAAGAGCTCAGCGAACGGAGAGATAAAGGCCTATTCACAGCCTGGCGTGTGAAGTAAGAGGAAATTAGGGGGAGGGGGACATGCGAGCACAAAAAGACAGCTTTCATCGGCCCACAAGGCTGTGGATTTCTCCAAATACACCGTATGTCTCTTTGCATGGAAAGTAGAGCACATGGAATAACTTTTTTTTTCATTTACAGATGACAAATGGTGACACATTTTTGTGATTGTGAAAGAGAACCAGAAAGATGTGAGTCAGAAGGCAGGTTGAGAGAGGCTCCTGCCTCAAGGCCTGCTGGGAATCAGATTTCCTTTGAAAGATGGAGAGCAAAAGAGGGCCGAATTCACTGACCTTAAGAATAAGACAAATACATATTTCCAGTGGGGGAGTGTGATAGCTTGTGTTTTGTTTCAGCAATTTATTTGCTCGGTGCTCTGTGTGCTGGTCATTTCTGCTGAGCTCTGTGAAAGGGGCTCGCGGGGAGTTTTGGCAGAAGGAAAGATGCTTTTCTATAAACATCTGCACCTCCTCATTTGTATTCTCTCAGCTCCTAAAATTAACAGGATAAGGCTAATAAAATAATTTTATAGAAAGCAGCAATATTAGGTCACCATCTGTCACCTGCACAAATCTGTTCTTAACTCCACATGAATGATTCAGCTTTAAAACGCATACTAAATGACTCACGTCTGTAGGCATACTTATGCTTTGGCCTAGAATGTATAAGCAGGATAAATTTACTTGTGGGATAAAATAAATAAATAAATTAATAAATAAATGAATAAATAAATAAATAATAATTATTTAATTGCCTGATATTTCTCGTATTCCACAATATTCTTGTATTCATATGAAAATAAATAAATAAACAACAACAACATAAACTCATTGGAAAACGATGTGTTACTACCGTCATTTTTGAAAATTGTAAAACACCAATAAATTAACTTTTATGACAAATTATGATTACGGGCAGATTATTGATCAAAGCTGTTTTTTTGTAAAATAATGTGTTATGACCTCAAAATATTTTACCATATAGTGCATGGTGTCATGATTATTAGATGGCCGCCACGGTCGATTTTCCAGAGTCAAGTCAGGTCCCCGTCGACTTTCCAGAGTCAAGTCAGGTCCCCGCTGACCGTCCAGAGTCAGGTCAAGTCATCACTAACACCCAAGAGTCAAGTGAAACAACAGTTAAACTTCATGAGTCTAGTCAGGTCACCGTTGACCGTCCAGAGTCAGGTCAAGTCTCCGCTGACCGTCCAGAGTCAGGTCAAGTCACCATTAGCACCCATGAGTCAAGTGAAACAACAGTTAAACTTCATGAGTCTAGTCAGGTCACCGTTGACCGTCCAGAGTCAGGTCAAGTCTCTGCTGACCGTCCAGAGTCAGGTCAAGTCACCATTAACACCCATGAGTCAAGTAAAACCACAGTTAAACTTCATGAGTCACCGTTGACCATCCAGAGTCAGGTCAAGTTTCCGCTGACCGTCCAGAGTCAGGTCAAGTCACCACTAACACACAAGAGTCAAGTGAAACAACAGTTAAACTTCATGAGTCTAGTCAGGTCACCGTTGACCGTCCAGAGTCAGGTCAAGTCTCCGCTGACCGTCCAGAGTCAGGTCAAGTCACCATTAACACCCATGAGTCAAGTAAAACCACAGTTAAACTTCATTAGTCTAGTCAGGTCACCGTTGACCGTCCAGAGTCAGGTCAAGTCTCCGCTGACCGTCCAGAGTCAGGTCAAGTCACCATTAACACCCATGAGTCAAGTAAAACCACAGTTAAACTTCATGAGTCTAGTCAGGTCACTGTTGACCGTCCAGAGTCAGGTCAAGTCTCCGCTGACCGTTCAGAGTCAGGTCAAGTCACCACTAACACCCAAGAGTCAAGTGAAACAACAGTTAAACTTCATGAGCCTAGTCAGGTCACCGTTGACCGTCCAGAGTCAGGTCAAGTCTCCGCTGACCGTCCAGAGTCAGGTCAAGTCACCATTAACACCCATGAGTCAGGTAAAACCACAGTTAAACTTCATGGGTCAAAGCAAGTCACCATTAACCTCCTTGAACTAAGTCAAGTCACAGTTGATCTTCATGAGCCAAGTCAAGTCACCAACGATCTTCATGAACCAAATCAAACCACAGTTGATCTCCAGGAACCAAGTCAAGTCACAGTTGATCTTCAGGAACCAAGTCAAGTCACAGTTTATCCTCATGAGCACAGTCAAGTCACCAACGATCTTCATGAGCACAGTCAAGTAACCAACGATCTTCATGAGCAAAGTCAAGTCACAGTTGATCTTCATGAGCCAAGTCAAATCACCAATGATCTTCATGAGCCAAGTCAAGTCACAGTTGATCTTCATGAGCCAAGTCAAATCACAAGTGATCTTCATGAGCCAAGTCAAGTCACAGTTGATCTTCATGAGCCAAGTCAAATCACCAACGATCTTCATGAGCCAATTCAAGTCACCATTAACCTCCGTGAGTTAAGTCAAGTCACCACGGGTCTACCAGAGCCTAGCCACGTCTCAGCCGAACTCTCATCCTATCCTGTCATGGCCATGAAGCCCATCCACCAAGTCACTGTCTGTCCTGTCACGGCAATGGAGGCCATCCATGAAATCACCGCCCGCCCTGTCACAGCCACGGAGGTCAGCAACCATCTCATCATGGCCACGGAGGCCGCTATTAACCTGTTTATGTTCTCTGTTTCAGTCCCACCTGAGCAGACTTGCTCTCCTGTGCCATCGACTGTTGTGTTGTGGTGGTCCTCTGCTCCGCCCTGGTGGGCTTCTGTCCCATCTTCTCGGCTGTGGTGGTCCTCTGCTCCGCCCTGGTGGGCTTCTGTCCCGTCTTCTCGGCTGTGGTGGTCCTCTGCTCCGCCCTGGTGGGCTTCTGTCCCATCTTCTCGGCTGTGGTGGTCCCCTACTCCGCCCTGGTGGGCTCCAGCTCCAGCTCCATCTGCTCCGCTCTGGTGGGCTCCCACGCCACCTGCTCTGACTTGGTGGACCCCTGTTCCCTAGTTAGGCCCACGGCGGGCCCCTGTTCCCGAGTTAAGCCCATGGCGGGCCCCTGTTCCCGAATTAGGCCCATGGCGGGCCCCTGTTCCCGAGTTAGGCCCATGGCGGGTTCCTGTTTTCCCGAGTTGGCCCCAGGAAGGGCTCCAGTTCCGCCTGCTCTGCCCCGGTCCCCGACCACTGCACTTCCTCATGGACCTGGCCCTCCATCCCCAAATAAGTAAATAATAATAAAGATGTTTATCAGATGTTTATACACAGTAAATGCTTTCCAGATGAAGCAATCTTTAACAGACATGTTGCAGACGACTGTGTGCTATCTGGGATTGGTTGGTTGCAAAATAAAATATTAAACAGAATGATAAAACAACATTATTAACCAGTTAACCTTGATGCAAGATGGCGCCGCACATGGCTGCTTCAGTGCTTGGCTCTCCAGTGTTTGTACTGTTTTTGTTTGTTTTTCCTGTTTTTTTGTTTAACAAACACAATCAGTTTCACCAGGGATTAACTGTTGAACATTCGGCAGAACACACCACAAGACGTTTTACTGAACGTTGTTATCGGAGGAGCAGCGGCACTGATCAAACGCTTCAGGACGCGCAGACGGGGGAAGCGAGCGGGAGCGCTCATCAGACTCAGGAAGCGCGGATTTCGATCGCCGTTGCCTAGCATCCATCTGGCAAATCTCCGCTCTCTACCTAACAAAACAGACGAACTCCTTCTGCTCTCTCGGACAAATAAGGATTTCTCACACTCTTCTGCTCTGTGTTTCACGGAAACCTGGCTGAATGACGCCATACCGGAAAGCGCGCTCCATCTGCCGGGCTTTCAGCTGTTTAGAGCGGATAGCGAATCAGAATCAACTGGGAAATCGGGGGAGGCGGCGGGACATGCTTTTACATCAATGAACAGTGGTGTACAGATGTAACTGTGTTAAAGAAGATGTGCTGTCCTGATCTAGAAATGCAGTTTGTCAACTGCAAGCCGTTCTATTCGCTGCGGGAGTTTCACACGTTCATTCTGGTGAGTGTTTACATCCCTCCGCAAGCGCATGTGAGCTCAGCTTTACAAAAACGTGCTGATCAGATCACAGAGACAGAACAACAACACACAGACTCCGTTTTAATCATTCTTGGGGACTTTAATAAAGCCAATCTCTCACGTGAACTGCCAAAATACAGACAGCATGTTACATGTCCCACCAGAGACAGTAATATATTGGATCACTGTTACACCAATAAAGGATGCATATCACTCTGTTCCACGAGCAGCTTTGGGATGTTCTGATCACTGTCTGGTTCATCTTATACATTCCTACAAGCAGAAACTTAAATCTGCTAAACCTGTAATAAGGACTGTGAAGTGATGGACCAGCGAAACAGAGCAGGATTTACAATCTTGTTTTGACCTCACTGATTGGAGTGTTTTTGAAGCTGCTACCACCGATCTGGACGAACTCACTGAGACTGTAACATCCTATATTAGTTTCTGTGAGGATATATGCATTCCTACCAGGACTTATTTAAAATTCAACAATGATAAGTCATGGTTTACAGTAAAACTCAGACATCAGACATCTTCGTCAGGCCAAAGAGGATGCCTACAGAAATGGGGACAGAGTCTTGTACAATCAGGCCAGGAACACACTGAATAAAGAGATTATAGTGGCTAAAAAGACCTACGCTAAAAAGTTAGAAGACCAGTTTACTTCCAACGACTCAATTTCAGTTTGGAGAGGACTGAGAGCCATCACAAACTACAAGACACCATCCCCTTGCACTAAGGCTAATCAACGACTTGCTAATGACCTGAATGAGTTTTATTGTAGATTTGAAACCCCCAACACCCATTCTGACCATCTCCCTACACAACCATTAACACCTCCCGCAATCCCCCTCTCCATACCTCCTGCTCTTCAAATCTGTGAAGATGATGTGCGCCAGATCTTCAAGAAGAACAAAAGAAGAAAAGCACCAGGCCCAGATGGCGTTACACCAGCCTGTCTGAAAATCTGTGCTGACCAGCTGGCCCCCATCTTTTCACAGATCTTCAACAGATCTCTGGAGTTGTGTGAAGTGCCTTCCTGCTTCCAACGCTCCACCATAATCCCCATTCCAAAGAAACCCAAGATAACAGGACTTAACGACTACAGACCTGTGGCTCTAACGTCTGTCGTCATGAAGTCGTTTGAAAAACTGGTTCTGGCTTATCTGAAGGACATCACTGGACCCTTACTGGACCCCCTGCAGTTTGCTTACCAAGCAAACAGGTCCGTGGATGATGCAATCAACATGGGATTGCACTTCATCCTGCAACATCTGGACAAAAGAGGGACTTATGTGAGGATCCTGTTTGTGGAATTTAGTTCGGCTTTCAACACCATCATCCCAAAAACCCTCCAGACCAAACTGACCCAGCTCTCTGTTCCTAGCTCTATCGGTCAGTGGATCACCAGCTTTCTGACAGATAAGCAACAGTTAGTGAGACTGGGGAAATTCATGTCAAACAGCTGCTCCACCAACACTGGTGCCCCTCAGGGATGTGTTCTCTCCCCTCTGCTCTTCTCCCTGTACACCAATGACTGCACATATAAAGACCCCTCTGTCAAGCTCCTGAAGTTTGCAGACGACACTACAGTCATCGGCCTCATCCAGGTCTTAACAACCTGGAGCTGAACACGCTCAAAACAGTGGAGATGATCGTGGACTTTAGGAGAAACCCCCTGCACCCCCCCCCCCCACTCACTATCATGAACAGCACTGTGACTGCAGTGGAGTCATTCAGATTCCTGGGAACCACCATCTCTCAGGACCTGAAGTGGGACATTCACATTGACTCCATTGTGAAAAAGGCCCAGCAGAGGTTATACTTCCTTCGCCAGCTGAGGAAGTTTAACCTGCCACAGGAGCTGCTGAGACAGTTCTACTCAGCCGTCATTGAGTCTGTCCTGTGCACTTCAATAACTGTCTGGTTTGGTTCAGCAACAAAATCAGACATCAGAAGACTACAGAGAACTGTTCGGACTGCTGAAAGGATTATTGGTGCTCCCCTTCCCACCCTTCAAGAACTGTATACATCCAGAGTGAGGAAAAGGGCTCAGAATATCACTCTGGATCCTTCACATCCAAGTTACCCCATCTTTGAACTTTTGCCATCTGGCCGGCGCCTCAGAGCCACAAATACCAGAAACAGAGGCACAAGAACAGTTTCTTCCCCCAGGCAATCTACCTCATGAACAGTTAAATGCTCCCCACTTATGCTTATGCAAAAAATGTGCAATATCCATATATTTATTTGTTACCCCTCCATCCTAGTATATCCCTGCATCTTACTCAATCATATGCCATTATCATTTATAGCACAATTGTTTATACACTTATTTATTTGCCAAATATTTTATTTTTTATTTATTTTTTGTCTGTGTGTTGTTGTCTCTGTGTACTGGAAGCTTATGTCACTATAACAAATTCCTTGTATGCGCAAGCATACTTGGCAATAAAGCTCTTTCTGATTCTGATTAATGGCCATTTCAAATTTCTGTGTTTCTGCGTTTCTGTTCAGAACAATTAAACTTGATTTTTATTTTGATTTTGTTTCTGTTCCTGGTTATGTTCCTGTCAAAATTGATTTTGTTTCCGTTTTTTGTTTCTTGAATCGGTTCAGAGCCCTGATAATAACATTTAAATAGTAATTTTTTGGATTGTATATGATCATGGGACAATTAACTAATGAACATTACTGAAACATTTGCATATAATCACGTTCCTAGTTTGTTTCATTACAATGAACATGGAAAATGCTTTTTCTTTGAGGAAAACCAATGAATCCGATACAGGTATTTAAACCTCCATTATGGCTCCAAAATACTTTTTTTTTTTAACATTTTTACATTCGGTAGATACTTTTATCCAAAGTTAAATATATATTTATCTACACAATGTTCCCTGGGAATTGAACCCACAATGTTGCTATTGCTATATGGTCTACTTTAACACTCTAAAAACTGCTGGGTTGAAAGCAACCCAATTTGGGTTAATTTGTAACCCAGCGCTGGGTCGAAAAGGGACAAACCCAGCAATGGGTTATTTTAACCCAACAAGTGAGGTTATTATGTTTATCCTAGCATGCTTGGTTGCTTTTTTATGGTTTAAAATGACTACATTTGTAATTACATTTTAAATTCACTTTTACCCACAAAGAATAACTATCAAAAGGTAGTTTTATTAAAAACAAGAGAAAACAGTCAAAAAGTAACATGCATGTAAGAAGAAATGCAGAAATGTATGGCATGAACAGATACAGAGTTTAAAAATAAAGCATTGAACATTTCTTTAATATAATTTAAGATTAAATTTGACTTTTTTGGTAAATTTTTTATATTGTATAAAAATATACAAAAACTCTATTATACAATATTTGTACTTTACAAACTATTCTGGCATAACAGTACACGAATAAACCACAACATTAACACTGATATTATAACTTTCAATAGACACAAGTGTGTGAAATAATGTGAGCATTTGTATAAATTACAGTGTAAACACCATTTCTACTAAACAACACAGAACAAGCATCTAAAATTTTGTTTTTGAAAATTATACACTTACAGTATGTTTCATAGTCCATGAATACAGATCATGCATCAGTGTCAACTTTCATGATCTCTTTAGCATAATTGATGTAGTCATGCAGAAGCCCCATCAGCACAGCATGTGACATCTTTTACATCATCCAGCGCAGCGTCCTCCTTTAAAACCACTGCTGCATCAGATTGAGGGAAAGGACATTCTCTTCTTTGACCAGCATTCATCCCAGTCACCACCTGTTCTTCATCAGTGGCCTAAAAAGAGAAAAAACATAAAAAGAAAACATTTAAATAAACTATTCATTTTCACATAGAGACAAAAATAATTATTATGAAATTAAAAATATATTCATTTGTGTTCTAAAGACAGACAAAAGTCTTCTAGGTTTGGAATGACATGAGGGCAAGTGAATTATTTTTTGTGTGAACTATTCCTTTAAGATAGGAAGATCAAGAATGATGATTCTCCAAATCAACTCCAAAGTTGGTTTGAGTTCTGCAATGAAAAACACAGACATCAATGGTTTTAATGAAATGAGAAAGCTGAGAAAACAGCCTCACACAAGCAGTTTCTGTGTCTTTAAAGGTACAGGTTGTAGGACCTGCCACTGGAGGGCGCACTACCAAAACAATAACAATCGCGTGGTTTGATGACGCTAAGAAGGAGCGTGGAATGATGGGATTTGTTGTCTTCTACCCAACCGCTGACGGCCATCAATCAGACGCAAAGATAAATCATGGATTTAATGCGAGTTCAATGATTTGCGCGAGTAGATTACATACAAAGTCAATGCAAAGATGCGATCAGACGCATCCTCGCTCGGGGCTAGAGACGCGATGCCCCGCATTTGGCTTTTATACCCCATAATACTAATCTTGTTGATCATTATATTAGCATATGTTTTCTGTAAAGATACGAATCAAAACAACTCACCTGTCGAGTAAAACACAAGCGAGATCGGCATCTCTTTCTAGTTGAAGTTTGTTGCGAAGCTACTTCCGCATTTGTCCACGACACTGTTGTCATGTGGTTTCTATGTCAGTAAAGGTGGTAACCGAGCGGCAACCTCCCGCTCTCTCTCGTGAAGCCAATAAGGAAGTAACAAAAACTGCAATTCATCGACTGGCCGCTTGAGGCTGGCTGCAAAAGGGAGTCAATCCCATAGACTCCCCATGTTAAATTGCCCAACTTTACAGCAGAAAAAAACATGTTTACAGCCTGGTTCAAAAAATTATTTTGGTCTATATTGCTAATTTTGCCCTTCATGACAACTGTGAGGGGGGTGAATTTTTTTAAAAGTCATCCGTTTAAATTATATTAAGACTTAAAATTCTGCATAATTAAGGGCATGGCCACTTGAGTGACAGGTGGATTGCCGCTGCTGACAATGCCGTCGCGCTAGGTGGGCGTGGCTTCAGCAATCAGCTCCCGCCTTTTTGCTCATTTTCGATTATCCGGGAGAGTCGCGTGGTGACGCGCTGCCAAGATGGCGACGGCCCGCTCTGCACACTTTGTGCTTCAAAACCGCTATTGAGGAGTCTATGGGTGACGTCACGGACACTACGTCCATATTTTTTTACAGTCTATGGTGGTAACAAAGGGTAACTAACGTCATTGACAGGCGACTGCACTGCCCCGTGTCACAGTTTTTATTAGTCTTTATTACATAACGCAGTTTCCTTTAGGAAACTACATTCAGTTTAACTGTGAAAAATAAGGTAACAAATTAACATGAAAATGTGTTAACTGTCTATTAACACCTAAAAGTGCAGATATTGTAAAATCTTATTTAAATATGACATAAGACACTCAAGGACGTTATTAAAAGTAACTTACCTCTTGCTTTCAGTAAAAGAGGCCATTAAGGGCGTTTCTGAGGCAAAAACCGCGTCCGTGTATTTTTTAATAAAAGCTCTTTTATTTCCACCTTCCATTAAACCAGCACCACTGGGTTATGATCAAGACCAATTTTCAACCCAAAATTGGGTTAAAACAACCCAATGTCCTACCCAGCAGTCTCAACCCAGCATTTGAAAAAATAACCCTGTGATTTTTTGAGTGTAGAGCTATAAGAACACTGCAGCTCCCGTGAAGCAAAATACTATCTAACACCTTGATTAGATCTCCACAAACAAATAGCAGAAGAGACTGATTTGTTTTCTTCAATTTATACATGCAGTGTGAAGGAAATCCTGTCATTTTTCTCAAGTGCCTTTTTTTTAAACAGCTAAACTGCAGCCAAAACATCCTTCATGCAGCAGCTCAATGGTTGTCAGCTTGGTGATAAATTATTGTATGTTTGAGAGAGAATACTGTGTGTTCCGTTAGTGAGAAAGTTTATGAATGCTAACCTATATCAACACTATTAAATGCTTATTAAATAAATGTATTACTTTATTAGTATTAAATTACTTTGAAAATACAACTCCGTTCATGATAACTGTATTTAAGAGACGTCTTATTCAGTCTCTAGCACCCAGACTTTATGGTACGCATTTTCTCCAGCTCAGTGCACATTATGAATCCAGTATAGTACACTCATTAAAGTCAACGGGTAATGTAGACCGCAAGACGTAACACAATTAAATCATAAGGTGCCCTAAAGACACAGAGGCAAATGTAGGCATTGAATATCTCTGTAATTCAAATGTACCGCCAAGTATGCTGGGAGTTTGGAATAATGATTTGTACAGTATCTTGGTAATGAGGTACCTTAAATAAAACAGATTTTCAAAACCCTGCAGTTCTGCATCCAGGTTCAGCATCCAGTGCAGCAGAATGAGGTTATGGTCATGCTGACCTTTGACTGGAATCACTTTGAATGGTATTATTGGAAGGTAGCTGTGTAAATCTGTTTTTTTGAAGTTCGTTAGGTGCTTGCTGTTTTGATTTCTGTCACTGGATGTGATGGCAGACCTGTGGGCTGGAATCGCTCTGCTATTACCGTTTTACATAAGCACTCAAGTATTAAGTGGCACTTCTCCAGAATACAGGATTTTCTGTAAGAGAGAGGAAAAATGAGAGAGTTAAAAAAGAGTGTATAATGACAGTTCACAGGTGCTACATTCACACAGCCAATGTTTTACTAACAGGGTCTCAAATTGTCCTGTTCAAAAAACAGCTCACAGTAGCATTTAAATACTGCGTATGATGGATAACTGAAGTCAGTACTTTTTTTCGATTGCCATTTATTCCAGCATCCAATAATAATGCCTGTAACCATAGTGACAGACTAAAGTAAATATCAAAGATGCATCCATAACACTATAAAGTCTTATCACATATGACCCAATGGTATTTAATATGAGTCTACCCAAGATATGAGTCATGCATTTTCAGTTTTTACTAACTGACAATTTTGAATTATTTTTTGTTTAATAATATGAGTTTATAACACATCTCTATTCAAAGACTTGATCTAAAACCTGTGGATGACAGCTTTTACACTATCATTCAAAAGTTTCACTGATGATTTTCTGCAGTCATTACTCCAGTCTTCATTGTCACATGACTTCTAATATGCTTATTTGATGCTCAAGAAACATTTCTTATTATTATCAATGTTGAAACCAGTTGTGCCGCTTAATATATCACATGACTGATGACTGTTCTACTGCTGGGTGAGTGAATGTTTACGTTTACATTTACATTTATGCATTTGGCAGATGTTTTTTTTTTACCAGTATGTTTGAGCAAGCTAGATCAGGTTTTACAATATGATAGAGAGAGAGATTGTGTGGTTAGATGTCATTTGGCACATAATATTTTCCTCTGGAGCTTCCCAGCAATGCAGCTGACATTTAGCCGCTGTTTCCTTTATGTGCTAGTTTTTGGTTTCTACAATTGCTAATATGTCGAACAAAGACTTTTATACCCTAACAAGCCTGGCTCAATAATTAGTCTTGGTTCTCATCCGTCCTTGTGATCCTTTACTTTGGGATGATATGAGGAACAGAGGTTGAAGTCCCAGGCACAGGGTTTATCCCGTCCCCCTTTCTGATGGAGTCCTGAGAGGACTAAAAGACTGCATGAATGATGGCGGTGAAAGGGGTATTTAACTTTGTGAGAAAGGCCATAATAAATTAGGCACGGGCTCAGCCAGTCAATTACGGTGGGTTTCTCAGCCCTCCTTGAGCATGAACTTCCCTATTCAACAGCTCAAAATAAGATTCATTCTCATCTGATTGGATCAGATCCCATTGATGTCGCAGGCAATGTTAGCAGGTCAGTTCCCCCATGAGAATGTGTGATCACGATGTTGATTTTGGGAATTTGTAAGACAGCAATTCAGTGAGTGCTTGCACAATATCAATCTATAGTTGTGTGTTTGGGTGGTGGGGGGGTTGGCAGGAGGATGTTGTGAATATTTATAGCTTATTTTGCCCATAATAAGTGTTACGTAAGACAGAAACAGGATGTAAATGCAATAACGCTCTTTATTAGTACTCAGCACAATGGTCAGAAACACTGAACAAAGACGGCTGCCTGCAAAGCAGAACAGACGGGCAGACACAACGCAGGGTGGAAACTGTGACGCAGGGACCTCGGTGGACAACTGGTGAAGGTGCTCAGTCCAGTGATGAACCCTTGTGAATGGTACTCTGGTCCAGTGCAGTAAACCCTCGTGACGGTGCTCGGTGATTCAGTGCAGAGCATAGAATCCAGGAATGAACACGACGACGACACGGGGAATCCAATCCAACGAACAGACACAGGAACAGGTACAGGAAACACACCGGGAAGCACAACGATCTGACAACATGAGACACTGATTACTGAACTTATAAAGGGAACAAACAATTGAATCCAGCTGGCGCTACTGATCACCACTGATCAGTAACCACGGCCACAGACACACACAACAGCACACTAGACGAGAGAGAGACAGTGAATTCATGAACCGTGACAATAAGAATGTGTGCAATAATTGGTGTGTTGGTTGTGGGTTTAGCATCAATAAAATATACAGTAAGATTGAAAGTAAGGTCCTCAAGTGAACGTCAGTAGTTCTTTTAGGCCTGTGCATAAAGCTTGGCATAATGATGGGGCAATCTGTGCATAAAAGATAAGCACTGTTGGTCGAATATGTTGATAATTTGATCATTACTACAACCCGAATTCCGGAAAAGTTGGGACATTTTTTAAATTTTAATAAAATGAAAACTAAAGGAATTTCAAAATCACATGAGCCAATATTTTATTCACAATAGAACATAGATAACGTAGCAAATGTTTAAACTGAGAAATTTTACACTTTTATCCACTTAATTAGCTCATTTAAAATTTAATGCCTGCTACAGGTCTCAAAAAAGTTGGCACGGGGGCAACAAATGGCTAAAAAAGCAAGCAGTTTTGAAAAGATTCAGCTGGGAGAACATCTAGTGATTAATTAAGTTAATTGATATCAGGTCTGTAACATGATTAGCTATAAAAGCTTTGTCTTAGAGAAGCAGAGTCTCTCAGAAGTAAAGATGGGCAGAGGCTCTCCAATCTGTGAAAGACTGCGTAAAAAAATTGTGGAAAACTTTAAAAACAATGTTCCTCAACGTCAAATTGCAAAGGCTTTGCAAATCTCATCATCTACAGTGCAAAACATCATCAAAAGATTCAGAGAAACTGGAGAAATCTCTGTGCGTAAGGGACAAGGCCGGAGACCTTTATTGGATGCCCGTGGTCTTCGGGCTCTCAGATGACACTGCATCACTCATCGGCATGATTGTGTCAATGACATTACTAAATGGGCCCAGAAATACTTACAGAAACCACTGTCGGTAAACACAATCCGCCGTGCCATCAGCAGATGCCAACTAAAGCTCTATCATGCAAAAAGGAAGCCATATGTGAACATGGTCCAGAAGCGCCGTCGTGTCCTGTGGGCCAAGGCTCATTTAAAATGGACTATTTCAAAGTGGAATAGTGTTTTATGGTCAGACGAGTCCAAATTTGACATTCTTGTTGGAAATCACGGACGCCGTGTCCTCCGGGCTAAAGAGGAGGGAGACCTTCCAGCATGTTATCAGCGTTCAGTTCAAAAGCCAGCATCTCTGATGGTATGGGGGTGCATAAGTGCATACGGTATGGGCAGCTTGCATGTTTTGGAAGGCTCTGTGAATGCTGAAAGGTATATAAAGGTTTTAGAGCAACATATGCTTCCCTCCAAACAACGTCTATTTCAGGGAAGGCCTTGTTTATTTCAGCAGGACAATGCAAAACCACATACTGCAGCTATAACAACAGCATGGCTTCGTCGTAGAAGAGTCCGGGTGCTAACCTGGCCTGCCTGCAGTCCAGATCTTTCACCTATAGAGAACATTTGGCGCATCATTAAACGAAAAATACGTCAAAGACGACCACGAACTCTTCAGCAGCTGGAAATCTATATAAGGCAAGAATGGGACCAAATTCCAACAGCAAAACTCCAGCAACTCATAGCCTCAATGCCCAGACGTCTTCAAACTGTTTTGAAAAGAAAAGGAGATGCTACACCATGGTAAACATGCCCCGTCCCAACTATTTTGAGACCTGTAGCAGAAATCAAAATAGAAATGAGCTCATTTTGTGCATAAAATTTTAAACTTTCTCAGTTTAAACATTTGCTATGTTATCTATGTTCTATTGTGAATAAAATGTTGGCTCATGTGATTTGAAAGTCTTTTAGTTTTCATTTTATTAAAATTTAAAAAACGTCCCAACTTTTCCGGAATTCGGGTTGTATGCTGAAGTTGTTGATGCTGTGGACTTTTGTGAAATGTTCTAAATTTTATGTGGAAGCACATTTGTGGTTCTTTAGTTGACACAAGACTAGATGACTAGATAACAGCCAATGTGTGGCTAATGCGTTGGGCATGTATTATGACCATCTTCCAGCTAATGCAATTAATCCTCACCGGGTGAACCAGAATACATGGCTAATCTGGTATTCAGCCAACCCAAGATGACCCATGTCACACTTTGTTATCTCACTCACTGGCTAACATTACTAGAAAGCTACAGGCAGGTGAGTTTGATCAGGGTTGGAGCTAAACTTTGCAGGAAAGTGGATTTTGGGGGGCTGATTTGCACCTCTATATACATAAATACATTGCCACACTTCTTTAAAAAAAAAAATAATAATAATAAAAAATTATGCAATTGGAGCCAATGGTATTATATCAGGTAGGAGACAGTTAACAAAGCCTTGACCAAGCCATGTGCAGATACATCTAGAGAAGCTGCATGGGAAAATAGATAGGAAGTGCTAAAAGGAGTTGAGGCTCCTTGCGAAGGCAAAGTAAAGGGGACAAACAGAGATATAGAGCAGATGAGTAAAAGATTCAGGGGGAAAACAAGAAATCTCTACAGATGTTTTGGTGGAAACTGAGAACAGAACGGAACTTCATAGTGAAAAATATGATGATAAAGCTTCTTGACTTGGTTCCAATGACATTTTAATTGACATGCTGTCTTTAAAAAAATGGCTAAGACATTCATCTGCACATATACATACTGTAGACCAACGATTTAAAAAGTCCCACAGATGGAATACCTTGCCTTGGACCCTAATGTTCTTTGGACATACTAACACAAGCTACAGTAAAATGACAATATTGACATGCGATTAATTTGATGCATTAACTGCCACACACACACATACACACACACACACACACACACACACACACACACACACACACACACACACACACTCACACGTACACAATGATAAAAAAGAAAGAAAAAAAATGCTGTTTTTCTTTTTTTTACTTTCCAGAGTGATCACATACTTAACTGCTCTGTTAGGCTTTCCTCACACATGGTTCGATTGCTTGGTACCACCATGAGTACTAACAGCAGCTGTTCACCACTGTCACTTGGTAATGACTCAGGAGGGCAAGGCACCAGCTGCTTTACTCAAGTTTTTTTCACTTTGGTTTTACTGCAAAACTTTATCTTCAGTCTACTAAAGCTGAATGTGGGTTGATCTGCTGTGAATGTAAAGATGCGAAGAAAACAACTGCAAATTTTATGAAGACATATACAATATACCATAATTGGAAAATTATATGTCCAAGTACAGCAGCATTTGTGTTTATACAGATGACCAGTACCACAGAGTTTTTGATATCTGGGTTAAGTTTTTTGTTTAACGTGAAAGTGAAAGTCCTGGTAACACTTTATATTAAAGTGTCCTTATTACACATTACATACTTACTATTATAATAATAATAAATTACACATGCAAGTAACCCTAAACCAAACCCTAATCCTAATCATAACCATACAGTAAGTATATGTAGAAAATTAATATTACTCAATACTTAAATGTATAATTACACTGTAACAAGGACACCTTAAAATAAAAGTGTAAGCAAAGTCCCTTTTTGAAACCAAAATTCATTCTTTACTCTCGTGTTCCTCAATGCTGTCATTTTCTCTGCTTTTCTTTGTCCCTATGAAATAGTTTTTATTTTGTCAAAATAAATAAATAAATAGATTTTCTGTTTATTTTTTCCCCAGGATTCCATTTTTAGCCGTTTTACTTTTTTATGGATTTCTTGATTCAGTAATCAAAAGGCATGTCTAAATAATTTAAATTATGAAACGTATACAACTTAACAACTCAAATGTTTTCTAAAAATAGGGCTCTGTTATGTTCACGCAAAGAAAGAAGGCGTAACTTTTATTCTTGCAGTTGCTGCCGCTGCTGCCATGTTGTGGAGATGGTGTGTTTCATTGTGAAAGCGAAACTACTTTGTTTGGCCTTCCAAAAGAGGACACGACTAGAAATCAGTGGTTAAGTTGTATTTACAACTTCTGTTCCAGAACAGTTCAAAATATTCAGATGTGTGCAGCACATTTTACGGATGACGAGGACTGTTTCCTGAACCAGTAGCCTACAATGCTTCTATGCATTATCCATAAAGTTGGCAATTCCAACTTTGCAAGGACAGTCTCTGACTCACTGCCTGTAAGTACATTTACATACCGTATTTTACGCACTATAAGGCACACTTAAAAGCCTTTCATTTTCTCAAAAAACAACAGTGCACCTTATAATCCAGAGTGCCTTATATATGGATCAAGGGGCTCTGTCAAAAGGTTGACATTCCCTTAGCACAGCTCCATCTAGTAGATGCATAACGCAAACCCAGTCAAACGTTTGACTGCAGTGTCTTCTATTCTATGTGCCTTATAATCCGGTGCGCCCTATATATGAAAACAGTTCTAAAATAGGCCACTTATTGAAGGTGTGCCATATAATCCGGTGCACCTTATACTGCGGAAAATACGGTATTTAAAGAATTTACCACTGATGATTCAAACTAAGAGTTTTGACATGCAGACATGGTTTTATGTTTACAAGGCGCAATATGCAATGCAGTGCATAAAAAAGTCTTTATAATCAGTAATTATGTCCCCACTGGATGCAACAAATGCCTCGTTTGTAATGGGTGTTATTGGTTTTGTCTCGTTGTGCCGGGAGATGGCATCACAGTATTTTGTATGCATGTGTACTAGTGTTGCAAAGTGCACCGATACTTCAAAAGTATCGCGATTCTCGGAAATTATAAACGTCACGATTCCTAAATTTATTAGTATCGATACTTCAAAGAATGACCGCGTTCCAGATTTGTAAGAGACGTATTTCATGTTGGTGTGTGCAACACATGCTTTCAGTGCCTCCCTATGGACGTCTGTGTTTTTCTCCTCACGCAAGCAGCAGCAAAAAAGCACTACAGCAAGATGCATGGCTGCATTAGTGGCTTTACTAAACTGATTTGGCTTTACTAAAATGTGTGCATAATCGCATTAAATAGTTTAAATAAGTTGTTTAGATGAACAAAGCACGAGGTTTTCTTGCATAATTAACATTTTAATTGTTTGGTCAGACAGTTCATATATAATATTCACATTAATCAGGGATTAAACGTGGAGTTATGTTCTGTATGCTAAATTTGAAATTATTTTTTATATTTTGATATTTCATATTTTGTTCAAATGTTTAATATATCTGCTGTTCATATGTTCATTTATTAGTGTGTTATATGATTAGAATGTTGTCCCGGTTTTAAAATAAAGCACAGCAATGATATTTGAGAGTGTATTTTCCCTTTTCAGGAAAAGTATCGAAAAAGTATCGAAATCGCAATTCTTGACTAGGTATCGCTATCGAAACAATAATTTTGGTATCTTGACAACACTAATGTGTACAGTATGTACACACTTGAGGCATTCAGCCAATCACGACGCACTGGATAGCTGACCAATCAGAGCACACCTCGCTTTTCAGAACGATGAGGTTTGTTTTTTGAACCTTAAACCGCATAAACACATTGCACTACACCAAATACACAAAATAAAGTTTTTTGGCAACGTCATATAACGTCTCAGGTTACGAATGTAACCATGGTTCCCTGAGAGGGAACGAGACACTGCGTCCTCTGAGGGGACACTATGGGGAACACCTCGTCGTGACCCGTGTCTGAAGCATACTTTGAAAAACGCCAACGTGTTGGCCGGCGACAGCCTCTGACGTCACTACCAGCGCGACTATAAATACGCGCCCGTAGGACCCGTCACTATCTTCTTCGTGAAGCTTGCGTCCGAAGCATGGCAGGGAGCTAGAGGACGCAGTGTCTCGTTCCCTCTCAGGGAACCATGGTTACATTCGTAACCTGAGACGTTCCCTTTCAAGGGAACTTCGAACTGCGTCCTCTGAGGGGACACTATGGGGAACAGTATACCCACGCCGCCATGCTGAGGGGAGTGCAGACCAGAATCATGGCAAACACTAAGTACCAACTCTACCGCTTTTCTCTTCACCGGGAGTCGCCCCTGGGACGGTCTGACGGCTGCCTTATGACATTATCCCTTACGGCCAAAGGCCTAAGCTACATACCCAACTTATCCTGTAGGGCCTTGGCCCGGGGTAGAGCTAAAGGCTTGGAATCACGGAGATTCCTTTAAAGGGATACGGCTAAGAGCCTGGCACTTTCCTCTACCAAGTCTTTGCCTGTCACACAGGGGCTACTGCTAGCCTTCGCAAAAACCTGCCGAAAGGGCTGTCCCTACAGCACTCTAGTAGCGGCGCCCTGTTCTAGATAGGTATCCGAGGATACCTAGGTGGAGTGGTGCCCAAGATGAACGGGGCTTAAACCAACTCAAGAAAAGGGCACGAAGCAGCAGCGCGAAGCCCTTACCATCTAGGGATTTTAGAAAGAACGCAGAGACTAGCGTGCGAACTTACCACAATGTGGATTTTAGAAAGTGCGCAAAGACTCCCGTGCACACTTACCATAACATGGATTTAAAATACTGTTCTAAGGAGGGGTTCTCGTGGGACTCTGTCAGAGCAGCTCGTAGAAGAATGGCCCGGGAGCAGAGCAATTGGAGGCCTCAGCCCCTGCCTCAGCAGGATGCCTGCTCTCACAGAGCGTCTCAAACAGTATGTGGTACTGGAGCGCTCTGAAGAACCGGGAATCAGTCTCCCAAGAGAGGAAGACTCCGAGCTCCGAGCAGCATGCTCATAGGTGACCCTTTCAGAAAAGGGGGGTGCTGCTGAACTACCCGAGAATTGCCCACACAGCCCCCCCAAGTTGAGGGGGCTTGGGGTGTACAATAAGTACACACCGGTTGGATGAAGCCCAAGGAACACCGGGGCGAATCATCCCGAGAAAGGGAACGAAGTGGAGCGCGTAACCCTTACCATACAGGATTTTAGAAAGTGCGCAGAGTCTTGCGTGCACACTTACCACTTTACGTGGATTTCAGAAAGTGCGCAGAGTCTTGCGTGCACACTTACCACTTTACGTGGATTTGAGAAAGTACACAGGCAAGCGTGTGTACTGAAAGGTTACCTGACAACCACAGTATGTGGGAGCTCACATTCAGAGAGGCCTGTGAAGCCTGCTACCTGATAACCACAATATGTGGGAGTTCATCTACAGAGAGGCCTAGAGAGGCTTACTATCTGTTACCAGATAACCACCTCAGTGGAAACTGAAAGCAATATGGAACTCAACTCCAGGGAGGCTTGGTGAGGCCTACCACCTGACATCCACAAATCGGGGGAGCTCGTATTTTCTTTATGAAACGCACAGTATGTGGGAGCTAAATCTCCAGGGAGGCCTGGTGAGGCCTACCACCTGGCAACCACAGTATGTGGGAGCTCGTCTTCAGAGAGACCTGATGAAGCCTACTATCTGAAAACCACAATGTGCTATTTAGTGGAACGCACAATATGTGGGAGCTAAATCTCCAGGGAGGCCTGGTGAGGCCTACCACCTGGCAACCACAGTATGTGGGAGCTCGTCTTCAGAGAGACCTGATGAAGCCTACTATCTGAAAACCACAATGTGCTATTTAGTGGAACGCACAATATGTGGGAGCTAAATCTCCAGGGAGGCCTGGTGAGGCCTACTACCTGGCAACCACAGTATGTGGGAGCTCGTCTTCAGAGAGACCTGGTGAAGCCTACTATCTGAAAAAAGCCACAACATGCTATTCCGTGGAAACGCATAGTATGTGGGAGCTAAATCTCCAGGGAGGCCTGGTGAGGCCTACTACCTGGCGACCACCGAACGTGGGAGCTCACCTTCAGAGAGACCTGGTGAAGCCTACTATCTGAAAACCACAATATGCTATTTAGTGGAGACGCACAGTATGTGGGAGCCAAATCTCCAGGGAGACCACCCAGCCCCTCATGTTGAGGGAAGCGATGCTTGAGGTGCATAACAAATACACACTGGTTGGATGAAGCCCAAGGAACACCGGGGGCGAATCATCCCAAGAAAGGGAACGAAGCGGAGCGCGTAACCCTTACCATACAGGATTTTAGAAAGTGCGCAGAGTCTTGCGTGCACACTTACCACTTTATGTGGATTTCAGAAAGTGCGCAGAGTCTTGCGTGCACACTTACCACTTATGTGGCTTTGAGAAAGTACACAGGCAAGCGTGTGTACAGAGAGGTTCCCAAGCATCGCAGAGGCGCTGGATCGCACGGGAGCGGTGAGCTCCAACCCTCTTTTCTAGGCGAGGGGAGCATCACCTCGCCAGGCGGCCCCTCAGAGGACGCAGTTCGAAGTTCCCTTGAAAGGGAACGTCTCAGGTTACGAATGTAACCATGGTTCCCTGAGAGGGAACGAGACACTGCGTCCTCTAGCCGGACATCTATGGAATTCCCTGCAGTGCTGTGCCAATTCTTTGGCCACCTAGCTACTGTAAGGAAACTCACAGAGATTGTTAGTAGACATATAACCACCAGCAACATAACGTCCATAAACAGGTAGAGCAAGGGTTACCTACTCACCCACCCTCCTGTACTGGAGTCCCGCTGCGGGGCGCCCCCTTCTGGTCCAGACCGTCAGTAAGGCGGTTGCTATGAACATAGAACCAACCAAAACATCATAGGTCCAGAAGGAGACTGTTATGTGAGAGACCGTCCACCTAACCTCGATCAGGTGGAAGCTGGTGGCTACAGGGGAATTAGGCAGGGGAGGACAAAAAACAGAGGTTAAAAACAGAGGTTAAAAACATCCGGAGCTACTAGGTCATACTACCGCTCTGACCCGGGCGAGGACGCTGCGTCGTCCGAATCACGTCCCTCAGACCCTGCTTACCGCTCCGTGACCCGCGGTTCCTCTTGCCCCTGCCCTTAGGCGGGGGAGGAGCGCGAGCCGCAACACTAGCCTTCTGCGCCCCTCTACGACCCTCAGATCGAGATGAGCCAGGACCCCTGAGTTGCTCGGGCTCGGACCTGGACCTTCGTGGAATGAAGGATTTAAAGGCCGCTGAGCGCGCCCTTGCCTCCCTGAACTTCCCGACCACCATCTCGATGGAGGTACCAAAAAGCTCAGAAGGCGAGACCGGAGCATCGAGAAGAAACCCCCTTTCTTCCTTCCCGATGTCAGCCAGGTTCACCCATAGATGTCTCTCCGTCACCACCATGGCCGCCATAGACCTGCCCATGGCGGAGGCGGCCTGCTTGGTAGCTCGGAGAGAGAGGTCTGTGGTGCGGCGCAGCTCGGCTACCTGGTCAGGTGAAAGGCCCTCACCTGTATCCAGGTCCTTCAGCAGGTCAGCCTGGTAGGCCTGGAGCACCGCCATCGTGTGCAGTGAAGCCACAGCCTGACCGGCTGCCGCGTATGACCTGCCATTTAAGCGGGATGTATCTTGGAGGGGCTTAGATGGCAAAGCGGGAGATTTAAGAGAGGATGTTTGCCCCACAGAGAGATAGCAAGCCAGCGTCTCTTCTACAGGGGGCATCCTCTCATAGCCGTTCTCATGCAAGCCCTCGATATTAGCATAGCTCGTATGCTGAAACCGGTGGATGCGAGAGGAAAACGGCCTCTTCCATTCCTTTTCGACTTCTGCATGCAAGTCAGGCAAGAATGGAAGGCTCACCTGGGCTGGAGGGCTATGGTCAGACAAGTACCGCTCAGCAAGGCGACCTCGTGGCGCCACCTTGCTGGCACGCTTCCATGGCAAATCTAATTTTGCCGTGGCGCGATCCATAACCTCTAACAGCTCCTCATACGCGGGACAGGAGGATTGAGAAGGCTCAGCCTCAGCTTCTTCACCACTCTCAGACATCTCCTGCTCTTCCTGGGTAGAACCCAGCAGAGCACTAACTTCAGTGTCAGAATGGGTTAATGATACCACATCTGCCTCCCGAAGTTCGCTCTCGTTCGCCGCCAGAGAGTGTGAAAAGGAAGGTCCCTCTCTACACTCCTCAGCGAGATCCATTTGTGATCCCCACGAGCTCATTCTCCTCCGTGCCTCGGCAACGGCGGGACCTGAGCCGCGGGATCCAGATGGCTGTCCCTCTTTCCTCGAAAAGAGAGACAAACGAGAGTGGAGCTTTCTCAGAGAGAAACGCTCGCAGTGCACGCAGACCGCCCCCTCAAGGACATCGCGCGCGTGCTCTTCGCCCAAACAAGAGACGCAAAGAGTGTGCGTGTCATCGGGTGTCAGATAACGCTGACACGGATGCACACACTGTCTAAACGCCTTGCTAGTGGAAGCCATGATGAAAACAGTAATAGATCGCTCTTACCGTTTTGGTCGTTTCTCAGATGCACGCTTCAAACAAAACAGTCAACTGAAGACGAAGAAGATAGTGACGGGTCCTACGGGCGCGTATTTATAGTCGCGCTGGTAGTGACGTCAGAGGCTGTCGCCGGCCAACACGTTGGCGTTTTTCAAAGTATGCTTCAGACACGGGTCACGACGAGGTGTTCCCCATAGTGTCCCCTCAGAGGACGCAGTTCGAAGTTCCCTTGAAAGGGAACCCCTTTAAATTAAATGAAAATGTAAACAAATTTCTGCACAACAGATGTTTACTGTTAAAACATAACACAAATGCAACTGTATTATATTTCTGTTACAATTTCTTCAAATTAAATCAAACTCTTATTTTGATGGGTTGTAGTGAAGACCTTTGAGTGTTTGTGTGACTATAGTTTTCTCAAATAAAATGGTGAAATGCTGATGGAGTGACTCTCAGTGCAGCTCTGGAGTTGAAGTTTATGTGTTCATGTCTTCATATAGTGAAACAGCAGAAGCTGAAAACAAAACATCACTTGTGCTTATACACATGTAGTAGTAGAATCCATTGCGTGCTAATGATTTGTATTAGATAAAATCTGGTTAACAATAAAAGCATCTGCTTCATGCTGAATTATGACAGTGACCTCATTCTATCATCAGTGCTGTCACCCAGCTCCATAAACACTGCCTCAGGCCACACTTACAGACATTTAGGCTGGACAAACACTTTGTTTCCACAGAGTTTAAATACAGTTGACACAGCAACCACTCAGACTATTGACTAAATGTAAAATTGACAGATTCGTACACAGTATTTGACGGGACTTGTTCAATTATTCATTTGGCCTATTGGATTTTTCCTGCTAGACAGGTTGGACAAAGGAACGTAAAAGCTCCTGCTGGTCTTACTCTAGCTGCTGTGCCCTTAGTCCAAACTCTAAATAAATTGCACACCATCTAATTTAATAGAAAACTAATGTTGTAGATTAAAGAGATTGTTCACCCAAAAATACAAATTCTGTCATTTACTCACTCAAGGTTCAAAACCTGTTAAGTTTGCTATTTCTGTTGAGCACAACAGAATACGTTTTGAAGAATGTTGGTAACCAAACATATGATGTTAGCCATTGACTTGTATGGAAAACAAAATACTATGGAAGTCAATCTGCCGCAGAAATCACAGTTTGTGAAGACCTGTATTGTGATTCCACTCAGGGAAAAGCCTTAATGTTCTTTTCCTTATTAAACATAGAAGATGATTATGTACCTAGTCATTTAACTACAACCAGCTGATTTTTTGGGGCCCACCCAAACTGTTCTCCTTCTTTCTCAGTTTTGAAGGGAAATTGGTTCCTTGCTTAAATATTAATCCTCTTTTACAGATTCTAAATTCAGTTTTCTAATCTGTGCCTCATTAAAAATGTATGCTGGAACATGCTTTATTTGAATGGAGTGGAGACGTGGCAGGGTACACATGCCACCAGTATGGCAAGAGAAGCCAGACAGAGCGGCTTCCGGAGCTTAGGGTTTTGGTCAATGGATTAACATGGTTTTTACAGGAGCACTTCTGGAGAGTTTAGCATTTGAGGAAATATAATCTTTGAAAGAGAACGGTGTTCTAGGAATGTGTAACCTGTTTTCTTCTTGAGACATCTTTGAAGAACCAGCCCTCTTATGAAAAAACACTTCTCTCTCTATGTCTTTTTTTCTTTAAGCTTTAAGGGTCTACTTGAGCATTCTTTAAAAGACCCAAAGACCAAAAAGTTGACCAAGGTTAAAAGTTTAATTTTTGTTTTGTTCAAATCTTGTTTTGATCAATTTCTATATATATATATATATATATATATATATATATATATATATATATATATATATATAGTTAAATTATATTACCTTTGTCACTTAAACTTATTCTTATTTATCATTCTTACGATATTTTTTTATTGGTGACTATTATTACTGATTATTTATGCTGACTTTGACATGTTAATTAAGGTGTGATTAACTGTGAAAACAGAATATTATAAAAAGTGTATTACAATTTATTATCATGATAATAAATATTAACACAATTAAAAATCTTTTCTAACTATAGCGAAATTTAGAAAAAATCCAAAGTTTTAAACGGCATTTGTTTTTTAAAGCAGTACTCATGGCAAAAAACATGCATTAACGAAATAGGTCTGTTTGTTGCATGTGTAGACTAGATGAATTCATTTGTAATGGACAGAAATTGATGAATGAATGTCTTTGTTTAATGATTTTAAATAAAATAAGCAACATATCGACTTCTAAAGCTAATTTTGCAATGATTTTTTCATACTCAAAAGCAATGATTTTTTTCATACAGATTTAACATGTTTACTCAGTAAATACAGTTTCACACACAGGTATATATATATATATTAGTGGTGGGAGGAGCAAACGACAGACACACTAGTGGGCGTGGCGTCATGCCTCGGAGAGGCTTTTATTAACAGAAAATAAAGGAAAACAGGGAAATAAAAGTGGCCGAAGGGGGAGATTGTCCAAAATAAACAGGGGATCTGGTGTCCTCGTCGTGCTGCGGGGTTCGTGTGGGTCGGGCAGTGTTCATGGAGGAAGGGTCCAGGTAAGGGGCGGAGTCCGGCGGCCGCACGTGCTCCCCTCTGTGGGTCCTGGGTGCATCCTTCTCGTCGGCCGCGGCCGGGGATGGACGTCCCGGCATCCCGGCCCATCGGCCGTATAAACGGGTCCGGCAGCTCATGTCTCTGGTGGAGCGGGAATCCCTCAACGCACCCTTCCTGGACCCACGAGGACACCAGTGTGCATGCACGGGCAAGAGACCGGTCTCCCGAGGAAAGGCGCGTTGGGCTTTTTCAACATTATTGCATTATGGTTTTCACAAGAATATTTAGCAGCAAACATGTTTTCAACAATGTTTATATCAATATTTCATAATATTAATGTTTTGCTGTATTTTTGACCTAATAGATGCAGCCTTGGTCAGCATACAAGACTTCGTTCAAAAAATTATAATTATTCCAAACTTTTGACCAACAATGTGTAGATCTACGAACCTAAATACTTGCAAACTCCTCTGCTCTCAGACCCTTGAAATAAAATGTGTAAAATTGTATGTGAGTAACCTACAGTAAATGCTACTCTGAACCCAGCAGCATTACTTTCCAACTCCATCTGGATTACAACAAACTGTGCCATAAACCATACTGTCCAATATTTTTAGCCATTCTATAAATAATCACAACCTTGTCCCATATATGTTGCCCATACAGCTTTTTCCTGAGAGGTCTTTAAAGAGTCTGTCATCAGTTAGATGTCTTTTTTTCTGTCTCTAGACAATCTATAAACTCAGGTTGAAGAGCACTGGACGTTAGATTGAGTGCTGTATTTTAGGCTTAGGAGCTCTGGGGTGATTGATTGATTAACTTTGTGTATTGATGGAGACATTTATTGATTGATAGGTGAAGACGTGAATGAGTAAGGTGTGCATGGCTGAATGCGGAGTGTAACTGATGTGAACTTACGACTAAAAGATCACGGTGAGCCATTGGATTACATATTATAGGGTCTGAGCTTGACTGCAGCCGGCACTGTCTTTGTCATTGTATGCTGCTGGTATTTTTCCACCCTTCTGATTTTAGATTATGTCAGTGTTTTGAATGTAACATGCACCACACACATGAAACATTAATGAACAAGAGCACAATTATTTAAACAACCTGAACAGGTATGCAAAACTGCTGTAAAAATCATTAAATATGCCCCAATTTGCAAAATATTATGTCATTGTATGAAGAGATGATATTTCAGGTAAGTAATTGTTTGTGCTGTTTAATGTTGCTGTAGTATCTGAAACTGTAAATAATATATGGTATGCATACATTACATTGTTTGAGTTATTCTCCAACAGTATAAAAACTGAATAATTATGGGAAATGTTCGTGGACACTCTGTATCCCAGCCAGAGACCAAAATTAACGCTCATGCCATTACAACTTGGCTTTGGCCAGACAATTCAACTAACTGCAACATAATACATGACTTAAACAACCTGTATGATAGTAAGATTCATTATTCATTTAAAAACAACTACTCAAGTAATCATCGATCACAACCTCGTTTAATATTATTATTAAGTGATTTGATCCCCAGCATTTATTTTTTTTATACTTGTGTCATTTGAAATAATGATAAACAAAAAAAATTTAAATACAATTTATGTAATGTAATTCATGTAATAAATGTATTAATTTAGTCAATTAAAACTTCTTTCAAGCTCAAATTGAGTGGATTATTATCAATAAATGTTAAATATCATCCCTGAAAATCAAACTCAATACTTTTTTTCATGACATGTCCATAGAACAGATCTGTCTTCTTTTCTGAACAAATGTTATAAATCATAACAGCATGTATGCATGAATACAATAGCTATAACCCTCCCAAATTAAGAAACAACTGAAAGAAATTTACCTGATGTCACTGCAGAACTTTACAAGAGGGACATGCATTACTGTAATCTTGCTAATGTACGGTGTACATTTTAGGACATCCTCAGACCTCAGTCATCAAATGAAAAGGCGTCATGCCTCAGACTAAAAGGCTTCAGTCATCGGACAAAACGGCATCGTGCCTCAGACTAAAAAGCTTCAGGTCTCAGGAAAAACGACGTCAGGTGTCAGGTCTCATACAATAAACGTTAGGTATCAGACGAAACGGACTCAGAAAAAAAGTCATCAGACGAAACGGACTCAGGCAAAAAGTCATCAGACTAAACGGACTCGGACAAAAAGTCATCAGACGAAACGGACTCAGGCAAAAAGTCATCAGACAAAACAGCCTTGGACAAAAAGTCATCAGACGAAACGGACTCAGGTGGAATATAGCGTTGCCCCGCCCCATGTGACGTCACACGCACGCCGTTCACAGGAAGTGGTATATCATGGTTGATAGATGGCAAAAGGAGGTAAGCAGCATTTGATATTTTATATTTTAACAGTTTTATTCAAATTTTACACTTATTAAGTTATATAGGGAAGATAACATGCTTTTCGAGAGTCTTGTGTGCACGTTTAGAAAGTTAGTTAGCCATATTGCAACTAGCGAGCTTTTATTTTGGACAAGTAGTAAAATTACCCTTACGAAAAATAACCAAGGTTTTACTATCAAAAAACAAAACAAAACAAAAAACAAATGGTCGATATAGTAACCATAGTTTAACCATGGTGTTTGTTGTAAAACGGTGGTTATACAAATGGTACGTTAATCATTACACTAAAAAAACATGTTACTACACTTTTACTATAATAAAACCATGGCCACTTTACGTCTGGGTAAAGCGAATTCTTTCAAGCTATTAGATTGAAATCTTGGTCTAATTATAACATACCTGTATGAGTCCAACACTAGTTGTTGAATTAAATGATTTTGTAAAAACAATGGTTCTGTCTTATAATTAAATATATATTTGTTGTTTCAGTCAATCAAGTTATCGCTGACATTTTCTGGGTAAGCGTGACCATGCTGAGCAGGACCATTGCCTGGATCCAGTACCCATTTAGATGTCCATGCAACAAATAAGCTCCTCCATGCCAGAGAATTACTGTTTGTTCAATCAAAACCTGCATGTCATCCTGGACTGTACAGAAATCTGCTGTGAAAGCCCTACATCACTGAAACTCCACTCTGAAGTTATAAGTGCACTACCACATTCAAAGGTCTGGTAGGCGTAGCTCTGTGTGGTGCAGTGGAGATGTGGTTATGGCAGACAACGGGTTCACTATTGAAGATATGCTCTCCAGTGTTGGTGCTAGACAGATCATTCCATCTTTCAAATGTGCCAAGCAGTTCAGCAAACAGGACTGTGAAAAAACACAGGCCACTGCACGCCTCAGACTTCTGGTGGAAAGGGTGATTAGAAGGGTCAAGGAAATACACATCTGGGATTCTGTTGTGCCACTCACCTTGTCAGGAACTATTAATCAGATCTGGCATAATTGCTGTTTTATGGTTTATTATCAGGGACCAATGTTTCTTGAGCAGTGAATGTATATTAGTATATTAGATTTTTAAGAATGACTGTGATTATTACAATAGTAGTGTTACAGTGTTAACATTTGATAGTAGTTTTTTATTTAATTTTTTTTTTACCTTTTCAGTTAGTTGCAGTGCATACCTTTAATACCTACCATCATTAAATGTTTTTACTTTTTTTTATTGTAATGTAAAATTTTATATTTTGTATAATGAAATTATTTAAATAAAATGTCCCTGAAAATAATTTGACAGACAATGAAATTAAAAGTATTTTTATATTAACTCATGAAAAAATCTTATTTGTTATATCATACAATGTATCAAATGTTAATATACACAACTAGTAAAAGAATATGCATATCATATACATTACAGAAGATTTAATACAAAACAAAGTATTCACCTCGGTATGTACATATTTCTGATTAATAGCAAGTACAATATATATTTATTGTTATAATTTGTTATGTATCTAATATGTTACAAAAGATCTACTACAAAATATGCTACATACTACTCAACTACATAAAGTATATATTTACTATGAATGTAAAAATAAATCTTAGGTTCATACTATAATATGAACAGAATCTGTCCATTCATACCACTGATACACATCCAGGTAAACGTTATAATAGTACTTTCATTGATGCTATGAAGGCATCATCTCGCCAGATCATCTGTATTATGAAATCTGATTTTGTCTCAGTCACAAAGTCACACCAGAGTAGACCAGTGTCTGCAGTCTGACCTTGTACCTGCCAGTAGTACTTATGGGTCGCTTTAAGTTTGGCTAGTCCTCTTTGAATTTTCATAAATGGAGCCTGAGCAATGTTTTCAGCAGAGGTGCTTTTTACCTCCACTAGTCCAAACTGGAATGTTTCAGATGGATCATGCACTCGTCCGTCTGGACTACTTTAAAATGACAGCCAAACTGAAAACCATGCACAGGTAGTGGGGGAAAATTAACATCAGGAACACCTGCAGCTATAGGGGGACATTGGTATGAAAGTGGACTGCCAAGAGGTACAACTCTACTTTTGACATGCCCTCAAGTATGTGTGGCAGCAAAGGCTTGGGATTAATCTGAATTAGTTTTGCACCAGAAGCCAAGACATCAGCATCTGGAAGGGGACCTAAAGAAATGAACACAAATGATGAGTCGTGAAGACATTAAGATATAGCTGTGTGCACACAGACAAACAAACAGAGTTGTGAATTACCTGTGTAAGCCTTTTATGGGGTAGAATTGATTCCATTTTTCCCAACTGATTCTGGTTTCAGGACACACAGTTCACTCACTGCCTCTGGATGAACTCCCTTAATATAAAACGACAAAGTAATAGTTAAAGATCGTTTACTGATCTTGGGTGGTTTTCATTTATATATTTGTTACTTAATCTGCACTCTTGTTCATTATTAGTCTATGATGTTTAAATGTTTGCATATACTTTCTTTGAGTTAATAGTGTTCTTACCAATGCAGAAAGGAAAAATACATGCCTGTGCTCTTGGACGATGCCATCTCTGTGGCTAACTTGATTTTATTCATCTTCTTAGATGCGTTTCACTGCAAGATAAAAGCATTAGATGCTGTTAACATTTTTTTTTTTCATTTGTACAAGGATATTGTATAACATCAGTGAAGAAGTACATTATCGATTAAACTTAACGGTAACACTTCCTATGAAGCCCGTATTTAAAACTCATTATAATGCCATAAGAATACTCTTATAATTTATGAATAATGTATTAGAAAAAAAACTTTGTAATATGTCATATCATCTCATGAGTAATCATAACAGTTTTAATGTGTTATAATGTAAGTATAATTTACTTATTTGTGGTTATAGCATTTAAGATTATGATTTATAATACGCAATGAATATAATGCATCCACTTAACTTACAACAGAATGTTTCCCTTATATATAATACAAGTCTCATATCTTGGCATTGTTGTTTTGTTACTTTACTCAAAGCAGGCAAATTCCATTATAAATAACTACAACAATAATAATGAAATAAAAATATTATTTTTCATTAAACAGCCATCATATCAAAAATCTGATCAGATGAATGTGTAATATGTAATACTTTTGATTTTAACTATATTTATTGTAATATCAATAAGATAGTAAGATACTGTATATATTTTAAATAAATAATGTCAAGATATAAGACTTATAAACCATTATAAATCATGTGGATTTAGCATGGTGTATATTGCGTGTTATACATAATCATACTCATAAAAGTTACATCCACAAATAAGTAAGTTTTATACGTACAATTGTTATGATTATTTATGAGATGAAACAACAAAGTTTTTCTATATATAATGCATTGTGGTTTTATTATAATAAATGTGTAGTAACTTTTTTTAGTGTAATGATTAACGTACCATTTGTATAACCACAGTTTTACTACAAACACCATGGTTAAACTATGGTTAGTAGCAAAATCATGTTAATCTGTGGATACCATGATTTAACTATATCGACCATTTGTTTTTTGTTTTGTTTTGTTTTTTGATAGTAAAACCTTGGTTATTTTTCGTAAGGGTAACTTTACTACTTGGCCAAAATAAAGCTCGCTAGTTGCAATATGGCTAACTAACTTTGTAAACGTGCACACAAGACTCTCGAAAAGCATGTTCTCTTCCCTATATAACTTAATTAGTGTAACATTTGAATAAAACTTATGAAATATCAAACGCTGCTTACCTCCTTTTGCCATCTATCAACCATGATATACCACTTCCTGTGAACGGCGTGCGTGTGACGTCACATGGGGCGGGGCAACGCTATATTCCACCTGAGTCCGTTTCGTCTGATGACTTTTTGTCTGAGTCCATTTTGTCTGATGACTTTTTGCCTGAGTCCGTTTCGTCTGATGACTTTTTGTCCAAGGCCGTTTTGTCTGATGACTTTTTGTCCAAGGCCGTTTCGTCTGATGACTTTTTGCCTGAGTCCGTTTCGTCTGATGACTTTTTGTCCAAGGCCGTTTCGTCTGATGACTTTTTGCCTGAGTCCGTTTCGTCTGATGACTTTTTGTCCAAGGCCGTTTCGTCTGATGACTTTTTGTCTGAGTCCGTTTTTTCTGATGACTTTTTTTCTGAGTCCGTTTCGTCTGATACCTAACGTTTATTGTATGAGACCTGACACCTGACGTCGTTTTTCCTGAGACCTGAAGCTTTTTAGTCTGAGGCGCGATGCCGTTTTGTCCGATGACTGAAGCCTTTTAGTCTGAGGCATGACGCCTTTTCATTTGATGACTGAGGTCTGAGGATGTCCTAAAATGTACACCGTACTAATGGCAACGGTCATATTTTTAGTAAAACTAAGAGGAGAAAAAAAATCTCTAACAATAAAAGCAATTTCTTTAAACCGCAGCTAACTTATCAGGGATGCAACCAGTATCAGAAAGTAGAATGCATTAAGATATGTTTTAATAGCACATCTTGAGAAGCACTTCATGATCTTGATGTGTGTGAATCAGGTGGCATGGTTTTGCTTAGTTTAAAGACTGTCCTGTTTATTTTAGCAATGCAATATGTGGTAGCCCGAACTGCGAGAAAGTGAAGGGACATGGCTTATTGTATTTAGGGTTACAGACTGCAGTTGTGTAGTTTTATTCTGAAACATATAGAGGGAAAGCAGCATACTTACTGACGCATGCTATGTTTTAAGTTGCTTCCATGAATGTGTATTATAGGCCTATCATAGTTTTTCTGAGCATGTGTGGGTGATGTCTAATGCAACTCTTTTGTGTGACTGCAGTGTGATATTGATTGTGGCAGTAATAGTGCTGCAGGGACTTTCATTTATTTCATTCACCCTAGAAAAAAAAGAGTGCTATTTCCAGACAGGCATCCAGCAAGACTGGCTCTCTCTAGCTTCAGTGTTCACTGAGGAGAGAACCGCACACAGCAGCTGTGAGTGAAGCCAGAGCTGAGTGCTTATACTTAATGAGAGAAAACAAACAAGCAAAAAAAAAAAAAATCCATATCCATTTCGCAAACCCGTGTTAAAACCTGATGTCCTGGATGACACTGTGAGATTATATTTATGAAATGTATTAATAATGCTTTTGTTTGCTTACGTTTTTTATTTATTTATTTATTTTTTAAGTGAAATGGTAAAAAAAAAAAAAAAAAAGATTGTTATTTGTAAAATGCAGATTTTTCTTAGAGCTATGAAATATATATTTTTTATATAATACAGTACATGCGTAATATATAGTGATAGATATATCAGAAAATATAGTTGTAAATATGAATAAATAGATAAACATTTTATTATATCTAAATGTAGACTGTGAATATTTAAAAGTAAATCATGAATATATCATTATCTCTAAATATACAGTAAGTATAAATATATAAAAACAGAGTGAAAGACCGGAGAGTGAATGTGTGTGTGTTTGTGTGTGTGTTTCAATAGCACTCAACAGACATGCTCAGATGTTGATGTCACTCCTACAGAGTGTGAGGCCTAATTAGATGCTGCTGCTTCCTCATAAATTATCACCCATAATGTGTCTGTGTGACTGTGACATACCTCCCATCACACAAACACTCACTGCCTCTCGTCACCGAATATCCAAACATCATTTTCGAAACACACACATACACACACATACAAACACACATGTGTGCTTTTGTCTCCTCAGCTCACCACACCCACAAGAACACTCTCCTTGCATGCACAAACAGCATCTTTTCTCCCCATGCGTCCCTGCGTTTGAATAAATAAGCAGCATTATGCAGAACAGCAAAAGTGATTACTCACTTTTAAAAGCCTTTATGAATATTTATAATCAGTTACTGTCACCGCTTACTTCCGAGGCTATTTTGTTATTCTCTTGAGAAGCACTTTAGATTTTTTTAGCAAATCTTTGATGCGGTGTATCAGGCTGTCTGTCTGCTCAGCTCATGCTAGGGTACATTAACACACACTGATGGCTGGCTTTTGTGCCCACTGAATGAGATTGGAAAGACCTGGTGGCAGATAGACATGGAGAGAAAGTGGATGGAGCAACACAGAAGAATAAACAAAACTAATTAAAAGGAGGAAAGGAAAGAGTATGTTTGGAACAAAAAAATAGCCTAGTGCTCTTCTTCTGCGATATACAGTGTGTGAATTTTAGGGATGCGTGGAATACCATTTTTTATGTGCAAAATGATAACTGGAAACCACATGTGCTGTGATGAGGTCACATGCTATTGTGAAAATCTGATCATGTAATGAGCTAAAAAAAAAGAGAGCGTATTGTCTTTTTTTGTTTCTCTTAAATTGTGTTGAGAGTAAAAGAACTGGTCACTGTTGCGTCCAGAGAAAGGTGTCTCTCAAGCCTGATGAAATCCAACCTGTGGTCAGTGCTTACAGTGTCCACTGTTACTATAATTCATTATAGAAAGTTTTTCTTGCATATCATGGTATGCAGTTATTTGGAGCCATTTTTAGTTTAGTTAAGGCTTCACAAAAGTTACATGGCAAGACCCATTTTGAGATAATGTTTGCTGTTCAAAAGTTAAGTCAGTAAAATTGTAAAATATTTTTAAAGTCTCTTATGTTCACCAAGGCAGCATTTATTTGATCAAATGTACAGTACTGTAATTATTACAATTTAAAACAACTGATTCTATTTGCGTATATTTCATAAAGTATTTGGTTCTTTGATTGAGTTCAAAAGAACTTTATTACAACCCAGACTGTTCTAAAGTATATTATACAGTATATATACATATATAGGGCTGTTTTTCCAACTGTTTTTAGAAATGATTGACACTTAACTTGGGTTGTGTAGGAGTTATAGCTCAACCGTTGCAAAGTGTGAGCCTTGAGCCATTCCAGTTGTCTCCTTGATTATAAAACTTAACCTCTTGTTGCTGTCTATAATCTTTCTATAATCATTTTATGGCATCCTTCTACAGGTTCAGTGGTTAAGGCAGTAGTTTAGGCTTCTATAGACATGGGTCTTAGCTGATCCAGTGTGAAGTGTTGTTTTTCATATTGATATATAAGGATATCTTATCTTGTCTTGAGGATAGAAGACTGGAGCACAGGTCATCGCTGTGCAAACCTGAAATAAATGTCACAATGTCTACGAAACCACTCCGGTGGATTGGAAACTCACAGTTTCCTCCAGCAGCAAGGGAAGTTTTGCTCGTGTTTTCTAATAGCTATTGAGTAGCACAATAATTCTGATCATTTCAAAATATTGGTCTTGCTGATCTATATTGCTCTTTTAGTAATGTATTTCTTTTTAAGGACCCGGGAAACACATGATATTTAATGCATATGACTGTTTGCCTGAAAGCAGCCTTGAGCATTACTTCCAGTGCCAGTTACATTAATAGATAATGCCAGATTTATACACATTTAACCCAGATTGTATAATTGAAGAATTCAGTACCAGTTGCATGAAATCCTGCTTATTATAACAGTAGAAAACTAGTTATATGGTTTTCATCCTTCATTCTCACCCACACTGTTCTTTAGTTTTGTCCAGGGTGGAAACTGTGATCTTGAGTTGCCCCTCGTGCACAACACCCTCCTCTACAGATAACAAGCAATCTGTATCCGCTTCCTCAACCCTCGTATCTTTTAAATGAACATGTGAACTGGTGAAATATGGAATCGAGCTGTAAAGGATTTTTGTCACAAACTAAGTGGGATTGACATGAATGTGGACGCCATGGCCGCTTTTCCTGTATTTAATCAGGGTCCGTACACACGGTAGGCTAGCCAGGCATGTGTGCAGACGGAAAAGGGTTAACACTTTCTCTCATCAGTTCCCGTCTGAAAAACCCAGTTAAGTTAATTACTGAGACAGCTCGCTCATTTCACCACATCCATCAGACTTTGTTCCATCTCAAAGATTCCCAAAGAACCTTCTAGAAGCAGTGGCTCGCTTCAACCGGTCAACAGTTTGATAAAGATTCCTCTGTTGCCATGGAACCCACCTGGCCGTGACCTTGAGGCTGATCTGGAGTCTATTAGTCACAAAGCATCGCCATGGTCCATTCACTTTGTCAGGTTGGCTGACCAATAGGAGCCATCCGTGCAAGTGTTACCAAGAGTCTGCATAGCGACAGAGTTTTTGTCAAGTTCGTCAGACTTCATTAAATAGGAAGACACAGATATATTGGCCGCACACACACCTCCTGATGTTTTCCGGCTCTGTAAGCAGCTGGAGAGAAATGATCCTTCTCTTCAGATGTGTTTGTTGTAGCTGAGCCTCACAGTTCCATGTTTTATCTCTGAACGCTTGAACCATCTTAGCTTCCCATTGTAATTCAGTGCACAGTTGACATTTGTTTTCACCACAAGAAAATTGTATTTCTGTCAGTTTGATTTGCTATCCTTTGTTTTTTCATTATCAGAAGTACGCGTTCTGCAGCGTTCCTCTTGCCCAAAACACTCCCTTTACAAGTTCATAAGTCACAAAATACTAATTTGCGAGCAAACTTATAGCTGTCTTCACAACAAAAGTGCAAAGGTTCAATTTCCTTGGCTGCACTGGAACATATTCAAATGAATAAGTAGAATATTGGCCCCAGTTCACAGGGAAATTAATTCTGAACAAGACAACAAATGTTCCCGTAATAGTTTCGACGTATAGATTGAGGCAGATCCCATGTGTGCCGTCTTTTGGATCTTTACTTTTTTCAACAGATACTATACTGTACTTTGGGGATCCAAGCTGAAAGACTTCTTCCCCAGAATTAAAAAATCACAATTGTTCTCCAACCGGCAAAAGACCCCCACAGACCACCTCTAATGCAAAACCTCATGTCTCAATTTATATCGGCCGCCCAGCCTGAGAGTGAGCATTCACCACACAAACCTCATTAAATCCAAGGCCGATCTCTTAAATGGGAAAGGATTATTGTAAAATACTGATGGGTCATGGGCCAAAACTTATGAGAAATGAAAGAAAACCACATCCAGCCACATCTTCCAATTCTCATCTTCATTCAAGATCATTTCAAACACATGACTGCTAGTGGTAAATCAATACACCACGGGCCAAGTTCAAAAAGAATCTTCATTAAAAATGGAGAAGGATGCACAATCCCAGCTTTCTGTAAGTTGGCCTAAGGTGGATGAGTTAAGCTGGAGGGATTCTTATCATTGTTAAGCAAATCGATCTGCTAAAGACCAAAGAAATGGAAAGTAAAGAAAACCATAATAAGATTTAATCAGAAGCATATTAACAAAGTGCTGCTGCACAAAACGTAAGCCAAAAGCTCACCTCAGCAGTTACACAATGAGCTGTGTTAATGCCAGAATGTTGCATTGTACTCAAAGTCATTTTTCAGCTTTCGGAGGCTGTCTTCTATTCCCTGGTGCATTCATAACTGTGTGATTTATTTATTTTTTCTTGAAAGCAAAGTGAATAGTAAAAATGTGGACATTGTGAATTTAACCATCGAGTCTATTTTGTTTGTTCTGTCACACAAGGTCTACCTGAGTTAAGGTACCATGTGTTTTGTTTGCTTGTTGTTGCCATAGACATTGAGCTTTCTAGAAGTTTCGCTTAAAAACAAAACATTTTCAGGCGACTATCCCACTGTGGTAATATTGTTCAAAGTAGGTCTTTAGTAAAGATGTAGCAGTGATTATAATAATGAGGAAAACAGGGATAGGCAGATGGAGAGGGCTAGTGATTTTGTGACAGCTGGAGTAAGGAACAGGCCATTTCTCAAATACAACTAATTTGGTTCTTTGTTACAAAATACACTTGAGTTTCCTAGGGGCAGAGAAATTATTAATACATGCAATTAATAATAAAAAAAAAGTAGTTCTATTAAGCTTCACAATTACCAACATTTGTTGCAACAACACCAACATTGTATTTTAAATGGTAACTGGATGAAAGTGCTGTACTGGGATTTACCTAGGCATACTGTTAAAGTTGAAAAACTTATGGAGCGGTTTTAAAGCTGTTTTATTCTGCATAAGGGTATCCCTACAGTGTGTTTACAACAGTGTCACATGACCAGGAGGATATCTTGGTAACTCCCCAGTGCAAGCCACTTACACAATGACATCCGTAACTGAATACTTTTTTTTGTGTGTGAGGTTACATCCACATAAGTCCAAGACTAGTGTTGTTTCACTGAAGTTTTGTACTAAAATTAACATTGTTTATTCTTTTTTCACACAAATTATATTTACGAGGCAGATTATTAATCAATAGGGATCTATTTTGCATGGTTCCTTGCATATATTGTGACCTCAAAACACATATACATGGTGCATGATTTGCAAACTAATACATTTCATGTTTGTATCACATAACCAGCTTTAAATGTATGACTTTTCTGATGTAGCAAACTTACTCAGTAGCCCACCCGATACAACATTGTACTAGCGATGTGTAGCATTCAGTAAGAATTCAGTATGAGTCCCATGAAACACAAGTCACAATAAGCAAGCTCACAGACTTGTAGAATTGAACAATTACATGATTTATACTGCAAAAGTGTTTTATTATTACTATTATTATTATTATTTATTTATTTTTTTCTCACATTTGCTTTTGTTATCACTATTGGTGATATTTACTGTAGGATATGGTTTAAATAGGTGGTACATAATGCAATAGAGTATATCATTTTTAGAGACACATATTAGACATTTAATTTCTGATATGTTACTTCCCTGATGTGTACAGTACAACAACTAATGAAATAAAATGTTGCCACATACACATTAATCTGTTTTGGAGATAATTTTACATGGTTGTAGCACCACACACTGGACATTTCACTTGGACATGCCATAAATATAATTTTGCTGAAAAGTCACCACAGGCAGTTTTTTTCCAATGAGCCTGGGTTGGTTTTGTTGATTTATTAGTCCTTGTCCTGATATGGTCCTCTGGTTTTGTGGCCTTGGTTGAGCCAGAAGTAGACAATATTTTAAAAGTGCTGCAGAGTCACAGTGTTTACAATCTTAAGAAAAAGTTAACATACCAATGGATAACTGAAATGTTTGACTCTTCTCATTAAACTGGGTTTGAAGAAAGTATTTCAACACCACATATGAAACATAGCAGCTTTAAAACAGTTCAAAAGAGCAAGCTAGTTTGAGACGGACATTTGATATGAAATCTGAAATGAATTCATATAGTTTCATATATGATTTTGTGTTTCTCGAGTACACATCTTTGAGCCTTGTTGTATGCAGAGACTAAGCCCTGTAGAAACATGCTGTTCTTTCTCAACCCAGAGTCCACACTCCCTGTCTCCTGCATCACGGCTCCAGGCTTGATAAAGATGGAATGTGTCCTACAAGCTTGTTACGCTGCACTACGCATCCCGATATGCCAGGCTGATAATCTGACACTGATGGCCATCAAACTGTCACCACTGGGGAGAGAAAATACTAGCATGAGCACCTTATTTTCCACATAAATAACCTCTCCTCCGTGGATACATCAAACCAAAACTAGCTTTGTAATTCATTTATCTGTGTAATTTTTTTTTTCCCGTTCTCTTGAATGTCGAGATAGATGTTTCACCTTTAGATCTCTGCGCATATATATAAGTCTTACTGAAAGCTCGCTCACCAGCTAACTCAATGAAAACTTTTACCGCTGTCTACAGATTATTATAATAATTATAATAAGCGTGCACAACATTTTTGGTGTGACTCACTTTACTACAGATTATCACTTAGTGTTTGTGTTTTAATGTGCTGTCAAGAAAAAAAATACTATTTTGAATATACAGTAAAATGTGAGGCTTTCTGTTGCATTTATTTGTGGTCCATCTGGCTTTTTTCACTGTAGTGGGAAAGTGGCCTGTATCTCTGCGTGTGTTGGCTTACTAATTTTAATGAACACATCCTGTGTGTACAAAAATGCTCTCCTATGCGTTTAGTGCTGCTGAAAATGATACTATACAATTACAACGTAACAAAGCAAAAAGTCAAAACAAAAAGTCCTGATTTGTCACATTTTGGTGTAGTGTACCAAAATTAACTTTTACCTTTTTTATTTCTGTAATAGTCCTTGGGTTCAGTTCATAATCTTCAAAATGGTACTTCGGTGATATGGAGACAGACAGAGGAGACAAATTGTTGAATGAAGTCATTGTTTTTGTTTTCTTTGCGTAAAAAAAGTATTCTCTTCGCTTTATAACATTGTGGTTGAACCACTGATGGCAAATGGACTATTCTGGACTATTTTCTGGACCTTTACAGTGTAATTTACTTGTCAGTTACAGTCACAGTCACCACCAGGGCTGAAACGATTCCTCGAGTACCTCGATTACAAAAAATGATCGAGGCAAATTCCTCTGCCTCGAAGCCTCTTTTAATTTATTTTAAATCTCACGTCAGGTTCTTTCGCAATGTTTTTTTTTATGTGACACAACGCGTTTACGTCACCCACAAAGTGGAAGGAGACACAAGCGCTGCGTCCGAAATTGCATTCTGCAATGAGTCAGCAGTGTTTTGATTTGAGGGCACGAGCAAACGTAAAGAGAATGTCGTGGGCAAGTGTCCATTTCAAGATAGAGCTGGAATACCACAACTAGGGCCCTATGATTTCTGCGATGCAGAAAACGCGGAGGGAATCTTGGAATCCAGTCATAAAAACAGAATTTACAGTTGAACACGGAATGGCATGGAATTTGCAAATTTTTTAAATTAATTAATCAAAAATAGGCCATTGCACTTACATCAAATCACGATATGGACTAATATCTGTAAATATTAAGCCGAAAAAAATAAAATAAATCAAACATTATTTTTTTTTAAGGTTTAATCACACAACATTTCTTCCATGTTTTATTTTTAATAGTAAATCCCCTTTGTTTACCAAAAAGTAAAGTTTGCTTAATTTTCAATAATTAAAAGATAAATTAAATTTTTAATAAAATAAATTTTTATGTGTTTAATGTTTAATATGCATCTCAGAAAATGCTTTATTTAAAACCCAACTGAATGGCACTTAAATGCACTTAATTCATCTGTCAACTTTGTTGTCATTGTTCACAGTACAAGTACAGACAGAGAAACAATGGGTAATAATTAAATGTTTATTTTTGATGTATGCATTGCATTCTATGCAATTAAAAAATAAAAATATTTTTTTCTAAAAAAGGAAACTTAGTTGTTCATTTTAAGAGACCTAGGAGTCTTATTTTCTCTTGCATAACTAATATTGCACTTTAATTAAGCAAAAACACATTTTATCCGATTACTCGATTAATCGATGGAATTTCTGATAGAATACTCGATTACTAAAATATTCGATAGCTACAGCCCTAGTCACAAGCCTCCCAGTTTTCATCCAAAATATCTTAAATTGTGTTCCAAAGTTGAACTAAGCTTTTACGGGTTTGGAAAGACATGAGGGTAAGTGATTAATGACAAAATTTTCATTTTGGGGTGGAGTATCCCTTTAAAATTATTTCTGAGAGCTGTGAAGTGAAACTCTGAACAATATAAATTTCATCTGTAGTGGGCTGGAGAAATGAATACCTTTCATATCCTGTAATTATCTCTAGTTCAAAATACATTTATGTATTTTCTGATCCTGTTTTGGTGGATAATTGAATACATTTTCATGCTGGTCTGGGTGATTATTGCTAGATTGATAGTGGTCCAGCACATAGCTATGCAAACAATGCTTGTCTACCAGTATGATCTTTCTGGTCCACAGCTGTGAAGACCAGCAGAATTTCTGATATCAATTCTCAGCACATTTCAATAAGCTATAAAAGTAGGATTGAATTTATGATAAAAACAACATGAATCAACATTTAAGTGGATGAGATTTCACACCCCTCATCTGTTTCCCTCTAAAATCCTCTTATGCCTCCTTCGATAAATCTCACCTCAATTCAGCAGCTCCACCTGGTTCCTTTCCACCACCTCCTGGGACAGCATCTAGTAAACACATCGCCAATAATACCATCAATAATATTCATCAAAGTTTACTTCTGAGAATACTAGATGAAGAAGATTCCCTAGGTCTGTGTTGTATTAAGAGAGATAGCAATAGCAAACAGAAAATAATATGCTCATCTGTTAGTCAGTCTACAAGAATATCATTTTGTATGTTTTCACTTTCATAAGATAAAACTGATTATTATTTTTAAGCAATCACTTGGATATTGAAAAACAGTGGCTTTTTTACATGCTGGTATGGGATGCATAAATGTATATTAACCCGGCTAACAGGGAACCTTTTCCGAAAAGTTCTGGCAATGTTCTCTCAAAGTTCTAAACAAATCCAGTAACATAAATAGAATTTCCCTGCCAAGATCAGGGGTCTCATTTATAAAACTATGCGTAGGATCTTTACTAAAAGTTTACGTGCGCCCAAAAGCCAAAAATGGCGTACGCCAAAAAATATTCCGATTTATAAAACCGTGCGTACGCACACCTGTAAGCAATGTTCCCTTTATAAATCACAGATCACCCGCAGATGTGCGTACGTGAACCAGCCTCATATCCCGCCCTGTACACGCCCATTTTTAACCATAAATAGTCAATGCAAATCACCTCATGATTGCTGATCAGCATGTAAATGAGAGTGGAATCCCATATATACCTGGAAAACTGGCATGCGACCCGCCAATTAATTAATCCAAGAAAGTGAAAACGTGCATTTCTGTTAGCCTAATTTTAATAATGGCGACAGGTGAGAAAAGAGGAAAAAAACGTAATTTCTCAGATACTGAGATTGAAACACTTGTAGGGGAGGTGGAGGCTCGGAAAACTGTGTTATTTGGTGGCCACAGCAGTGGGGTCACTAATAAAAAGAAGCAGTGCGAGTGGCAAAGTATTGCTTCTGCCGTCAATTGTGTCAGTGGGACAGAACGGACAGTTGCAGAATTAAAGAAAAAATGGTCCGACCTGAAGGTATACAAATTTTTTTTTTACCAACATATTACATTTGTGTTTTATTAGGCTATATACCTATATAAATAGCAATATTGATTTTCAAAAAGTTTTATTTACATGTGCTTACAGTATGCAAAATATGTGAAATAAAGATTCTCATTCATTCAAGGTGGAGGCAAAGAGAAAACTGTCCTCCCACCGCCAGAGCGTGGCTGCAACTGGTGGGGGCCCATGTACAGCTGATCTCACATCAGTGGACAGCAAAATCGCGGCTATAATTGGGGAGGTCAGCGTGTGTGGTATTGTGTCGGAAAAGGAGGGAGACACTGACGTGACTGAAACCACAGAGGAGCAAGGTTAAACCGATTTTTAATCATTAACGCTGTACATTTGAGTGTGTGGGGTGATAAATGGATAAATGTTGCCAATTGTTTGTCCTCCAGTCCTTCCGGAGTCTGAAGCTGTAAATGAACAGGAGGTTCAGGGTGAGGGGTTCTCAGATGCAGATGCACAGCGTCCGGCTCAAAGCAGTGCCCCTTCTGCGTCTGGCACGTCCAAAAGTGGTCGGGTACTCACTGACGCAGTCCTGCAGTTACAGCGAGAGACAATAAACGCTGTCAACAGGGTTGCAGATGAGCTACGGCAGATGAGAGAAGTGATGCAAGAAATTGCACAATCATTAAAAGATGCAGTTAAAACATGAACCTTGAGTTTTGTCTTTCTTTACAAACGCCGCATGACATCCTCACGGATTCTTGCACCTCGTTGATATCCCTCTTGTCGGCCAGGGGGCTGTGGCTCGGGGTCGTAATGCTGGGGTAGAGGGAGATCAGGAGGGAGAGGAATACCGTTTCTCAGTGCTATATTGTGCAAAACACCACACGCCCTGACAATCTTGCACACTTTTGCTGGATGGTATAAAAGTCTGCCACCCGAGGCATCCAGAGCACGCCATCTGCATTTCAGGATGCCGATGGCACGCTCCACAACTGCGCGGGCACGAGAGTGGACCTCGTTATAATGAGTTTCCTCTGCGCTCTGCGGGTTTAAAAATGGGGTGAGGAGCCAGCGTCTCAGGGGGTAGCCACTGTCGCCTGCAGGTTATAATTATATTAAAAACAAAATTGTTACAGTTTCTACTTTTTAATATTGTTAAACTCACCAAGAAGCCAGCCATCACGTACTGCGCCTGCATTTAGTCTGTTCCCTACACTGCTATGTGTCAAGATAAAGGAATCATGTGTTGAACCAGGCCAGCGTGCCACAATGTTTGTGAGGGTCATGTTGGAGTCACATATGATTTGCACATTAATAGAATGCACATGCTTTCTATTAACATAAGCAAAAATTCATTTTCAGATGGTGCCCTTATAGCAACATGAGTGCAGTCAATTGCACCGATTACATTTGGGAAACCAGACATTGCTGCAAATTGCGTTTTAATTTCGGCCTGTTCTCGCACAGTGTAGGGGAACCTGATGTATCGACTAACCATATTAAGTATACCATTTAAAACGACAGATATTATGGCACTCAGGGACGGCTGTGATATATCAGACCTATAGGGTGAGATGATAGATTCCAATAGAATTATTTCATATACAAAAAGGTCTTAGAGACAAATTTGAGGATTACTTATAGTTTTTTTATATTATTAATTTACCTGTCTGCCAATTCCCGCTGGAAACAGCCGGTTGCCAAGAACCCCAGAGTGGTGAGGACTTGTATTTGGACTGGGATGGCATGGTTCCGGCGTGTTGCCCTCTCTAATACTGGACCCAATTCAGCACATAGATCCAAGAGCACAGCTCTAGGGAATCTAAATCGGCTTATTAGCCAGTCATCATCATGGGCCAGGAAATCATCATGGTCCCTGAAAACTCGTTCTCTCCTTATTCTGCCATTAGCGTAATCCTCCAACAGTGCCAGGAGTGCCATCATGAAGCATTACATACCCGGGTCACCGGAGAATTTATATGTTTCTAGCAAATAGACTGATCGTTAACACCTTGACAAAATCACTTAATTAATTTGTGGGCGAAAATTTAAGACGAAAATGTTATAGTGAACACATGCTTCTTGACGGTTTTGTAATGAACACCGTAATAGTTAGGACCGATGATGAGTAGCGATTGTGCTTCATGACTGTATTTGCAGACTTTGACATTTTATGATATAGGCTATGTAGTACATTAAGGAAAATATTTCCTTTTTACACTGTGTTCTGCAGTTCTCTAATAAAAGGGTATTTCATGCTATTCTGTAGGCTATCACATGTATCGCGCCATGTCCTCCTGTGCTCCCGTTGTGGACAATGTGACTGTAAGGCAGCGCTGATTATTATTTTATTTTACTTTTAATACATTTTGAATTACGTTTGGATTTTACTAGATGTATATAGCCTAAAACAATCGGCACAAATAACACTGTTGGATTTAATCTTCATGATAATGTGGATATAACGTATGAAATGGAGTGAAAATTAAATGTCATTCATTCTTATAATCGTTCTTCTCACATTTATTTTCTACAATCTAACTTCAGTTCACGACCTCACCATCGGTGTCGCCAATTCCCTTTGTCTCCAGAATGTGCGTACGCACGGCTCAAAGTTTGCTTAAAGGTGCGCACATTCTCCCGTCAAGTTTGTTTTTTATAGATCACAACCTTTGCGTGGGAACTGGCGTACGTACGTTTCCAGCCCCGTTTTGTGCGTACGCACGCTTTATAAATGAGGCCCCAGGTCTTTTTGTAAAAAAAAATATTTATTTGTTGCTATAATCTTATTCAATTGATTAATCGATTACAACATTTGTCCAAAACATTTTTTTTTTAATTCTTTTTTTATGTTTTAATTGTTTTACTGTTTAAATGTTTCTGTATACCCTATAACAGGCTATTTAATGGCATGTTCCCTGTATATTGTGCCAATGTGCCAATTCCTTTAAGCCTTAAAGGTATGTGTCTATTCTGAAATGGACGTTTTAACATAAACCTAACAGAGAAATATCCACTGGAGTAAAATGTGTGACAACTCGCCCCATTGAAATAAAAAGAGATGGAGGATTAGAATGGTCAATCTGTAAATTACATGTAATTTGAAACTTTTTATAGATAGAATGACTATACAAAAACCCCAAAAAATATTTGTCAGGTACTTGAGAGATCTCTTTGAGAAACTGACATTTCCTCAAAGGAAACTGATTCATTATGTTCTACATGTCCCAGTTTATCAATGTCAGAGCTCGCCCTATGAGTTACAAGATGGATGATGGATATTTAACATGTACAAATGCTTTTCCTGAGGGTAACCTTGTTGTTACCTCCCTAGTCTCTTTGTTATAATATTAGTTGATGACATTTAGTAACCTTGCCTTGGTTTTCATACAGAAATGTATTACATATGTTTATGATTCTAGATCACAGCTCAGTATAAATACAAAGTGATGAATTTAAGCATACACAGAAAATAAGCATCATTGTTGAAAAAAAGCAAAAAACATTTTGTTGCAAATTTGATGATTATACATCCAACGTTTTATATATATATTTATATATATATGAAAACAGTAACACAAACCTCAGACACAATTTTAAACTGGACAACACATTGCAAACTAAACAAAATATATTTTGCTCATACAGTATTTTAGTAAATCCACACGGAGAGGTTGTTTGATTATGTAATCTTGTATTCCTCTTTTTTTAACTAAAAGGTTTGTATGAGCTTCTCAATTTCTTTGCTTCTTTTGCAAAAAAAGAAGGTCTCTAGTCATTTACTTTCTTCTTCCTCTCTTCATCTGCACTTATTTTTACTTTTCACAAACCAGCTCATGGTTTTTTTTTTTCATGTTAGAGTTTTTTTCTTCTTCTTTTTTCATGTTTTTCATGGGGTTTTTTCATGTCATTTCATATATATATATATATATATATATATATATATATATATATATATATATATATATACTGGAATAAGAATACATTTACAGAAAAAGATTTGGACATTTTCTTTATAAGTACATTCAGGTTTCAAATTGTTGTAAACTTCTTAACTAAAGGCTTTTTTTCTTTCAAACTCCTAAAATAAAATAACAATATTGGTGAAGAAACATCCTTTCAATATATCTGTTACACTCAGTTTGTTTTTTGCAGTTTTTTTGTAGAATGCTTTGATGTTTCAAACAACAACAATTACTAATACTTGTTCTTGTCCTAGATGTTGGACAGTAGAGAGTCGTGTAAAGACCGGTGAACTGCTTTTATTTGTACTGTCTTGAGGGGTCATTTAAATGATGGAGCCTCCAGCGAGTGTAAGTAAAACACTGAATCGAGCTCTAGTCTGACATATGGTGAGTCAACAGGGGCAAACTGCTGACTGACCAAGCAAAACACTTCAATCTCTCTATGCTGTGCTTCACTGCTCTCCGGGGCTTGATTGATTGATTCGCCTGCCAATCAGAACACATCAGTCCCCGACACTAAAGGCATCCATTTATATAAAGCCTGTCAAGCAAACTCACAAAGGGAAAGCTGTTGTGTAGCTAGCGCTCAAAAAACATACCTTCTGTAAGGAGCTTGGATAAATATCTATTATATGCTCGAATAGGTTGGCTCAAAATCAAACAGTCATTTACTTTTCTGCATTCAACTTCTTACATTACACTGTTCTTTGTAATCCACTTCACTTTGATGCCATATCACATATTTCCCTGTTCTTTTATTTATGCTGATATTCCTACTTGTGCATTACAGTGTTTCTACCTCAAAGGTAAATTAATTTGTTTTGTAAAAAAAAAAAGTGTTCATTTGTATTATCGAATTTGCATTTGTAGTGTACTTGTCATTACAAATGTCCGATTACAAATATGTACTGTATGTCAAAGTCAAAGTCACCTTTATTTATATAGCGCTTTAAACAAAATACATTGCGTCAAAGCAACTGAACAACATTCATTAGGACAACAGTGTCAATAATGAAAAAATGATAGTTAAAGGCAGTTCATCATTGAATTCAGTTATGTCATCTCCGTTCAATTAAATAGTGTCTGTGCATTTATTTGCAATCAAGTCAACGATATCGCTGTAGATGAAGTGTCCCCAACTAAGCAAGCCAGAGGCGACAGCGGCAAGGAACCGAAACTCCATCGGTGACAAAATGGAGAAAAAAACCTTGGGAGAAACCAGGCTCAGTTGGGGGGCCAGTTCTCCTCTGACCAGACGAAACCAGTAGTTCAATTCCAGGCTGCAGCAAAGTCAGATTGTGCAGAAGAATCATCTGTTTCCTGTGGTCTTGTCCTGGTGCTCCTCTGAGACAAGGTCTTTACAGGGGATCTGTATCTGGGGCTCTAGTTGTCCTGGTCTCCGCTGTCTTTAAGGGATGTAGAGTTCCTTTCTAGGTGCTGATCCAGCATCTGGTCTGGATACGTACTGGATCCGGGTGACTGCAGTGACCCTCTGATCTGGACACAGACTGGATCTGGTGGCCACGGTGACCTCGGAACAAGAGAGAAACAGACAAATATTAGCGTAGATGCCATTCTTCTAATGATGTAGCAAGTACATAGGGTGTTATGGGAAGTGTTTCCGGTTCCGCTTTACCTAATTAATGCAGCCTAAAAATCCTTTAACGGATTTGGATAATAAAAGCATATTAGTATGTTATGTGTATGCCAGGTTAAAGAGATGGGTCTTTAATCTAGATTTAAACTGCAAGAGTGTGTCTGCCTCCCGAACAATGTTAGGTAGGTTATTCCAGAGTTTAGGCGCCAAATAGGAAAAGGATCTGCCGCCCGCAGTTGATTTTGATATTCTAGGTATTATCAAATTGCCTGAGTTTTGAGAACGTAGCGGACGTAGAGGATTATAATGTAAAAGGAGCTCATTCAAATACTGAGGTGCTAAACCATTCAGGGCTTTATAGGTAATAAGCAATATTTTAAAATCTATACGATGCTTGATAGGGAGCCAGTGCAGTGTTGACAGGACCGGGCTAATATGGTCATACTTCCTGGTTCTAGTAAGAACTCTTGCTGCTGCATTTTGGACTAGCTGTAGTTTGTTTACTAAGCGTGCAGAACAACCACCCAATAAAGCATTACAATAATCTAACCTTGAGGTCATAAAAGCATGGATTAACATTTCTGCATTTGACATTGAGAGCATAGACCGTAATTTAGATATATTTTTGAGATGGAAAAATGCAGTTTTACAAATGCTAGAAACGTGGCTTTCTAAGGAAAGATTGCGATCAAATAGCACACCTAGGTTCCTAACTGATGATGAAGAATTGACAGAGCAACCATCAAGTCTTAGACAGTGTTCTAGGTTATTACAAGCGGAGTTTTTAGGTCCTATAATTAACACCTCTGTTTTTTCAGAATTTAGCAGTAAGAAATTACTCGTCATCCAGTTTTTTATATCGACTATGCAATCCATTAGTTTTTCAAATTGGTGTGTTTCACCGGGCTGCGAAGAATTATAGAGTTGAGTATCATCAGCATAACAGTGAAAGCTAACACCATGTTTCCTGATGATATCTCCCAAGGGTAACATATAAAGCATGAAGAGTAGCGGCCCTAGTACTGAGCCTTGAGGTACTCCATACTGCACTTGTGATCAATAGGATACATCTTCATTCACTGCTACGAACTGATGGCGGTCATATAAGTACGATTTAAACCATGCTAATGCACTTCCATTAATGCCAACAAAGTGTTCAAGTCTATGCAAAAGAATGTTGTGGTCAATTGTGTCAAACGCAGCACTAAGATCCAATAAAACTAATAGAGAGATACACCCACGATCATGTATGTATTAATATGTACTGTACAAATACATGACATATAAGCACACGTTTCAATAAAAAGTGAGTTCATGTATATTTTAGTTTACCATAAATGAATGTTAGTGCAATCAGCAGTTAACTTGAACCATAATTCAAAGACATTAGAAGTTATGACATTACATATAAAGATGTACTGAAGTCCTACTGGGTCAAAACACTCTATTTTCATTTAATACCAATTTAAACTAAAATACATTTTCATTTAGTTGTCAACGTGATATTTGTCTTGTGGATTTCTATGGAAACCAGAGCCAAGAAGATAACCGGTCAATAAAACTCTTTTTCTCTATTTCCTTTTTTAGGGGGGATATTTGAATCCATCGAAAGTGGCCCATCTGGTGCTGAAGAACTTGCCTTTAAGTTTGCTTTAAATACAATCAACAGGAACAGAACTTTACTGCCAAACACTACACTCACTTACGACATCCAAAGGATAAACATCCACGACAGTTTTGAGGCCTCCAGAAAAGGTAATGCCATCTCCAGCTATCAGCTGTCTTCAGCGAGACCCTACACGATTAGAAACAAATGTGCTGTGAGATATATGAAGAGGCACATAGGCTTTAGATTGAATTCATTTAACCACAGGGGAAAATCAGTTGCTGTCTGGTGCACATGCAGAGATAACTGATTGGTTTTAGGTAATGAGTCAGAATGGGTGATTCAGTGGATTACTGATACCCCTGAGACAGGTTCGCAGACTGCAATCATATTTTATTTACACGCTGGGGAAACATCTGAATTTTCTTATAATGATTATGCACTCCATTAGCCGCTGCTGTTGGAACTGTGCTTTTTTTTCCATGCCAGTTTATTTAAAGATTACAAAGAGACAATTAAAACAGTGGCTTTTGCAAGAAACTATAGAAGTTATATAAAAGTGTTGCAATTTTATTTTGGACACTGTGAGTAACTATGAATTGGGCTCTTGTTTTTCTATTATAACAAAATAACAGAATAAAACAATGCAAATGACTATTTCGTCCTCTGTGTCCAGCTTGTGACCAGCTCTCTCTGGGTGTGGCGGCCATCTTCGGTCCCTCCCACAGTTCTTCGGCCAACGCGGTGCAGTCCATCTGTAATGCTCTGGGGGTGCCGCACATCCAGACCAAATGGAAGCACCAAGCGTCAGACAACCGCGACTCCTTCTACGTCAGCCTTTACCCAGACTTCTCCTCCCTCAGCAGAGCCATTTTAGATTTGGTTCACTTTTTCAAGTGGAAAATGGTCACTGTGGTTTACGATGACAGCACAGGTGAGAGTTCAACGCTTTAGTGATCATAGTGTGTTGTGATTGTTCTTCAGCCTTCCTTAGGCAGACTGACCCTTTGGCCTGGACTGTGCACCATTCCCTGGTCTCCGTCTGGCCTACAGTATGGCCAAACCCCCCTTGTTGACAGGCACTGTTAGAACAGTAGGCAGCAAGTGCTACCACAGTGTGGGGTACATATGCCATATGCCAGAGGTCGCCACAGGAGCAAATTGTCAACTAGAGGATTTACTGCCAGATTTCCCAAAGCATTTAGTCAGCCTTATTCACAACTCTGTACAGCAACAAAACACTATTATTCTGTGACACTCTGTTCATATAAATGTAGCACTGAGGCACATTGCTTAGACTTACTAATGATTTTTAATATTATTGGAACTCAAACTGTCTATTTAGTTAAACGATAAAAAGCAAATTTCCCTATCCAATCAGTATATTATTTACTGATATCCGTAATGGAAACACTTTAGAATAGGCAACACTTATTCGCTATTAACTATGACTTTTCCCTCAATAAATTCCTAATTTGCTGCTTATTAATCATTAGTAAGCTAGTTGTTAAGTTAAGGTATTGGGTAGGATTAGGGATGTAGAATAAATCAATTATATGTGCTTAATTCTTTTCCCGCCATTGACGTGTTATCTCGTCATTTAGAAGACAACGTTTCCTCACCATTGACAAGTTTTTTTTTTCGTCTTTTCATGTTTTCATGGTGGTCTTCATGTTTTTTTTCATGACTCTGGCATTGACCACAAGGGTGTGGTGGTCTTCTGCTCCGCCCTGGGGGGCTTCATGTTTTGTTTTCCTTTGGTTTTTGTGTTTATTTTTGTCCCTGTTCCTGTTTCTCTCGATCGGGGTTTAAAGTGAGTTTTGAGTACAAGTGTACTAATAATTTCATAAATTGTCTGATGTAGCTTGATGCTAACGTTAGCGCTAATGCTACTAATAGCAGGTGCATTTCTTCTTCATAATGCATTTTTGGCATAATAATTCACGTAAGGTCGTAAGAAAATGTTTTGTTGTATTTTTATAGTAAGACTTTTGATAAATAAGGGCTAAATGCAAACAGAGACTGAAGTGAGATCGCTGCTTTGTGTCTTTGTAAAGCCTGAAAAACCATAACAAAGGCTGATAAAGGTGGAATAAAAACAATAGAATAATGATAAAAGAATAATGCGGATAATGTGTCATACCTGGCGGAGGTGTGAAAGACTCGTTTGGTGTGAACAATAGAATAATGAATCGGGGAGTTGTCACAGAAAAAAACACTCAGAGCACATATGAGAGTTTACATGCGAGATCTTACAGAGATGACAAGTGCCATAAATCAATCTGATTAGCCTTCTCTAAAAACACACATGACATGGCCTTAGAAAATATTTCATAAAATTCACAGTTTTACAGATTCGATAATGTATTTTTTTTTTAAGTTTTGGAAGACTTGTGGCTTTAGCTACACTGTGTTTTCAAACTCATATCCTACATCAACAATTTTTTAAATACATTTAAAAAATATGTTTTTAATATTTTTATTTTTGTTTTTATGTTTGAGCTTATATATCTCTATTATCGTAACAGTCTGAGTGATTCTGATTCCTGAACAGTAAACTTTGAAGTGTCAGCTTTGTGAACAAAGGTTGATTATGTATCTAGTCAGAAAGAATCATGAGCAGAAACCTTTTTATTTTGGGTATGTCATTTCTGTCTCCATGCCAAAAAAGGGGGGTGACTAGTAAGGGGTTAAGGGTGAGTTATTAATGACATCATTTAGATTTTTCGATGAACTAACCCTTTAAGAACATGTTAATAAATAGAAAGACACAGATATTTCTATTTGCATCTAGTTAAATGTGTATATTATATTGGTCACATTGAACTGTTTTCACTTTAATTGATTTCTACCATGCCCAGTGTAAAGTGGTGGTTACAATGTTGTCTTTTTGAGAGTCACCTAATCACTCACTCAACCGATTTGTAAAAAAAATAAAATAAATAAATGTTGAATTATCCTGGAACAAATCAAGTGACTTTCTTCATGAGTGAGTCATTAAATAATTCACTGGTTCAAAAACTAACAACTAAGAAACAAAATGCAAAATTGTGTGTTGCTAAGTACTAATTGTGAGACACACTGAGGTAGTGGAAAGTTTTTTAATGCCAAAAGGTTTGCACTGGTGCAAGCTGTTAGTAAATCTGGCCCTAAGTCAATTATGTGATTAAAAAGGTAAAATTATTAGATAAAAATACATAATTATGACATAAAAGATAGAATAAAAAAAAACTTAAAACACAATTATCACATAATTGTTACTTAGCATGTCATCATTTAGATTTTTTTATCTCATAATTGTGACTTAGTATCTCTTAATTTTTATATGGTTTCTCATAATTTCAACATAGTATCTCATAATTCTGACTTTTCCCCTCATAGTTATGACTTAGTATCTCATTATTTTATATATTTCACATTATCTTGTCTCATAAATGTGATTTACCAAAGCCTTTTTGTTCATGATGATTCTTGTTTATTTATTTATTTATTTATTTATTTATTAGTGATGGATGCCAAAAAAATAAAAATAATGGGCTAGGTAGTAATGCAGCTAAAAATAATTACAGTAGAATGGACAGGATAATGGTTAAATGCTCACACGCTGATTCCACAAGCGGTGGCTATTCTAAACGCTGCCTCAAAATCACAATTGGAGTCTTTCGCTCCACGCTGTACAAAAACTTCATGAATGAATGCAAACAAGCAAATCAATAGCCGTTATGACATTCCCTAATGGCTTAGCTCTGAAATGGCAGAAGTGGACTGGCAGCCTGCAACACAAAGCTCTGTCAACACTGCTCAGCTGTTAAATTCAATATTGTGTTAGAAATGAATGGCAGGGGACACAGTTTTTTTTTTCATTTATTTATTTATTTATTTATTTTTACATGACATAGTCTTAAAAATAAATGTTCCAAAAGGTTTTTTTTTTTAAATGATTTCATAGAATAATGATTTTGTGGTCCACAAAGAAACCTTCAGTGATTTTTCTTAGTGTATATAACTTTTTTCACTATATAAAGAAACTTTTTTTCATTGTCCAGGGGAATGGCTTCATGGAAGATAAAGTTCATTATGGAACTACATGCCAGTAAATAATCTTTAGACAAAGCACATACTGTTCAGTGTTAAACAAAGGAATGAAACCTTGGTTTAACCTAGCTCATTTATACAAGCACCACTGTTGATGTGAGTAAAATTAACTCTATTAGCAGGATGTGTCAGCTAAAGAGCTCTGGTAATTTAAACTTTGATATGTGAGTTATCAAAGCAAATGTGAGCTGTCTAACATAGTGTGTGTCTGCAATGCACATAACAAATGTTGCTAAATTATTTAATGTGTCAAGGGAATCACATTAATAGGTTATGCATATGCAATTCCTGGACAAACCGCATTAGCAGATAGGAACAGTGTTTACAAATCAACATGCATTGGCAAGAGTAACTGATTAAAAAGTTGCTAAATGCCCCAAAAGAAAAGCTTCATACATTAATGACATGACAGTCTTAAAGGAATATTCCGGGTTCAGTAAATTAAGCTCAGTCAACAGCATTAGTTGCATAATGCTGATAAATTTTGAATCGTCCCACAGTTAAAAAAAATCAACAATCATGTTGCAGTGAGGCATCTATACAATTGTTTTTGCCATAAGGATGTAATGCCTAAAAACAGAATACAGAAGGCAATATAACAACAAATTAAAAGAATAATTACAACAAGTGCTTGCAAAATTACAGACCTTACATTTCAGTAAATATTCCCTACGAAAACTGGTCCAAAATACGGAGCCACGCACATGACATTAAAGAAAATAAATAAATTGTGCGCACGATTTACTAATTCGTTCCCTCACTGAACTAAAACGTGCACATGATTACTATTGCGTTCTCTCGATTTGCTAAATCGTGCGCACGATTTAGCAAATCGAGGGAACGAATTAGAAAATCATGCGCGCAATTTATAAATCAAGTGAATGAAATAGTAAATTGTGGGAATGCAATAGTAATTGTGTGCACGTTTTAGTACATTGAGGGAACGAATTTGTAAATCATGCACACGATTTAGCCTACTATTTTTTCCTGCATGTCATGTGCGGGGCTCCTTACCAAAACTTTATTTTATTTATTTAGATAAAAAGCAAAACAATAGGACAAAGACAGTAAAGTAAATATGCTAATGAAATTATAATACTTTTTTTTCAGTAAGGTCTATCTAGCAGTAGTATTCAGGAATAATAATTAAAAAAAAGAAATGCATAGCACTATGAATTAAATACACATTGATCCTTATCCTGTGCTACGAAGATTAACATACAGAGATATGAACGATATAACAAATCTTATAAATCACTCTATTGGACATCATAAGTCATATGATGGCTTTGTGTAAGGAACAGACTAATTAAATTAAATTGTAATTCTAGACTAACTGAAATTGTAATTCATTTAAAATCTTGAGCTCTCAAATCACATTCACACTTGTAATCAGTAAACATGAACATCTGTATGGGATCAGATTCCCGCCAAATGTATTGCTGTCAAGGATAAAAAAATAACAAGCATGAAACTAAAATGTAAAAATGCAAGAAAAGTTATGTTCCACACAATTTAAAATTAAAACCAAAGTTTTCAGAATAGCAAACAATGGTCTCGGATCAAAAAATAATGAGTGTGAATCAAAACTTTAAACTCATTTAAAATCATATTGCACAAAACTGAAATAATATTGCAAAATTATCCGACTTGCACACAAAATCATGTTTTCCTTGGTTATATTTCTCTATTTTCGTATGATCTCAGACATTTTCTGCTCATATTTGTATTTTTTGTAGCTTATTCAGTTTTTTCCTTCACTGGTTTCCACGTTCTGCACTTCTTCTTCCAAATGTTGAAGCTTAAACTTCATGATTGGTCCACTAGTTCTTGATTGACAGCTCCTCCTCTAGCCAATCAGTTGAAGAGGGGCGGTGATGTCACTCCAAAGTGCCTACTGCCAATGCTCAGCGTTCACTTGTACAGGTGAAAATGGATAACTGTCAGCTGGGGTAACATCTTTCCATACAGGACAACATTATATGTGTCTGTCTGTCACTACTTTGCGCCTACCTGGCGATCCATTAACGTTAAAGTCACTGTTATATATGGCTGGCTCGCCTAACCTATACCTAACTGATAATAAGTCTTGTTATGGTTATCCCTATATTGCAGGTAATTGTTAAGTAAGTAATCTGTATGCAATATTTTGCTTATTTTTGTCATGTAGTTTCTTTGAAAACATATAAGCAGCTTTTTCTTTCATGCATGTCATTGAAAAGGTTGATGGTTTTGTGAGATTTATCACATTTTATGTTTTTCTGAGATTATAAAATTACATAAAGTTAAGCATTATCACATGAGGAACAGTGTTTTCCAAATATCTGGACCATTGCAAATGTTTACTGAACTGTAGTATAAAATCAATATAATGAAGTCAATTTTGAGTGAGTCCAAACAAAGCCAGAAGTGTCCTCTACAAGCAACACACAACAGTCTTTGTAGTGAATGATTCACTTTATTCCTCACTAAATCGTTCATTCAAATGGCTAATTAATTCAATGTCTCTAAAGACAACTTGCAACTTGCTTTCACCTACTGGCTGTTTTACTTTAATATTGTACATCAAACTTTATAAATTAAAACATTAATATGATAATGTTAGGCAGTTATATATGTAACTATGTAAATAAATATTATGCAAATAAATCATTGTGTATATCAAATCCACCTCACCTCTGTAACACTATGGTTTTCAATGCAAAATCATTCAATCAATTCATAATTAATTTACCAATTTACTCATTTAACGTTAACGGATTGCCAGGTAGGCGTATAGCAGTGAAAGACAGACACATATAACAGTGTCCTGTATGGAAAGACATTACGTGGAAACGAGTGAAGGGAAAAACAGCATAAGCATACACAAAATAAAAATATGAACAGAAAATGTCTGAGAGCACAAAAAACAAACAAAATAAAATAAACAGAGAAATGCAACCAAGGAAAACATGATTTTTTCTGCAAGTAGGATAATTTTTGCAATATTATTTCAGTTTTGTGCGATATGATTTTAAATGTGTTTAAAGTTTTAATTCACGATTATTATTATTATTTTTTTTAAATGCGTTATAAAAATTTTTGTTCACACTCATTATTTTTTGATCCGTGACAATTGTTTGCTATTCTGAAAACTTTGCTTTCATTTTAAAATGTTGTTGTTTCACGCTTGTTATTTTTTTGGCAGGATTCTGATGCCATACATCCGCTATTGTATGTCTGAATTCTTGAAATGTGAACTACTCTTTTGACTGTATAAGTATCCTTTTTTATTATTTATTTTTTATTTTTTTTTTATAAAGTGCCTTCTAGAAAATGAGACCTTTAGGCCATCCTCACATTGGCTATTGGCTATTAAGTACATCAGCACAAGATCCATCAAACCATTTCATCCATTTCAATTTATTCTGCCTGAGAGCACCAATCCAGTGGCGCTTTTCATAGACTCATAGGCACTAACAGTGGCCACGAGATTGTTTACCTGGTTTCATGGCATGAAACCTGACACCTTTATTCTTTTTCACACAAATTTACAGTTTTGATTAATAAAGTGTAATTTTCGCATAATTACGTGAAGAATATCATGTTATGACTTCGAAACATCATCAATATGCTGTGAGATTTGAAAACTGATGCTTTTAAATGTTAGCATCACACATATCCAGCTTCATATCTATGGGTTTTCAAAAGTGGTAGGTTTGTTTGGAAGCTCACGGAGTACGGAGATGTACTTGAAAGGTGAGAAGCTCTGGTTCGAATCCTTTGTAATCCTTTGGTTCAACAAAGCAGTTCAAATGAGCATATAAGGAAGTTCAAATTGCATGGTTGCATCAACAAATGTGTTCAGTTTTGCATTTGTTAACACTATCGGGTAGCTCAATTTGGTTAATTGAATTCTAAATCACCACAATACAAACCAGAAGCAACATAATAAAAACACATCTATACGTAGCTATTTCACCACAATTAAAAATGCCAGGGTTCACAAATTTAACCAGTGTTTTAACGTCACTCAGTGGACATTTATCTTTGAAACTGTGGCAAAATGTGCAGTAAGGTATGTAAAAACGATGTTGCACAAAAAGTGCACAGAGGTACATATTTTTATGAGTCCAGGTTGCATTTTTTAGGGCTTTGATGTAATGTCCTAATGATTGTTTTGATAACTGCTGCTTTGAAGCTGCCATTTTTGTCACTATGAAATAATTCATAGTTTTAATATAATTTTAATGCAACCATTGTAATCCAAGCCTCTTCACTGGTTATGTAATAAAATGAAACTAATAATGTGTTTTTAAATGAGTGGACAATTATGCCTGATGTAAAGTTATAGTTTAATTTAATTAAAAGATAATTGCATTCCAGCCAAATCCTTTAAATATATATATATATATATATATATATATATATATATATATATATATATATATATATATATATATATATATATATATATATATATATATATATATATATATATTTCCCTTTGAAAAGGCAGGCTAAAAAAAAAAAAAAAAAACTGGAATTCCAGAATCTGATGTCAAATCAGTTGAACAAAATGCATGAGAATACATTAGATATACACTCATTGCTACATCACAGCCAAGTCAGATCTTAACTTAACAGAAGGAGCTTTTATCCTCAAAGGATGAAGTTTTCAAATGTTTTCCAGATCTCAGAATGCCTTTTGGTATTAATGAGAAAATGGGGGTGTAGATATTTCTTCAAAGTCTAAAACCTTTGCATTTTGTCATGCCTGTGACATGATTGTAATCTTGATCAATTTGCTCTGCACATTTAGTCACACGTAAATATAGTCAAGGCTATATTAACCTTGACCTTCCTGTCTGGAGAGCTCAGAGCTTTGAGTTAGAAGTCAGCTTTCACATTCCTATTCAATTAATGCCATAGGGAAGCAGTATTGATCTCACATCACTACCTCATAGCAGCACCACATAGGATTACAGGTCAGACAGAACATAATTTTAATTTTACTTACTTAATTTATTTATTTTATTTTGAAAGATGCTGTCTCTCTGTGGATATTTATCACCTGCATTTTGCATGAACTGGGTCTTCCAGGCGGGATTAAAAAACGTTTGAGCTGATGAAATACATTTGCTTTGTTAAATATGAATCAACATAAGGCTGGAAAGTATTAGGCACACTCAATAAAGGTCACCACATATAGTTTTTCATTTATGCAAAAGGGTAAAAGAGCACATCTGCCTCAGTGACACACAAAACTTTATTAGTTATCAAAAACTTCTGATCAGTGCACAAAATTTAAATAATATATGCTGCTACAGTGTGTGCATTTTAAGCATTGTTCATTTTATTTCATTATTGTATATAGTATTAAGTGTAAAAATCCATTAGTATTGATTGGTGGCTTAATTGCCTTCTTGGTTCTTGCATTTTCACATCTGCACAACAATGATAAAAACCAGGATGCCATCGCTGAAAGCCAGCATCAGTGTGGAATTTGTTTTGTAAGTTAAGGTTCATATTTTCATGAACTGAGGCTTGTCTAATGGTCAGGCTTAGAGATTAGATGGCCAACCAGCCAAATCAGCAAAACTGCCAGCTTGGTCAAATTTTATTCAATCAAGTAATTTATTAAATTATTTTCATGCAAATTGTTAGGCAGCTAGCTCTCAACAGAACTTTTTTTGTTCCTTTGCCCTTCAGGGAAAACGTCTCAGTTTACGAATGTAACCATGGTTCCCTGAGTAGGGAACGAGACACTGTGTCCTCTAGGGTGCGCTATGCAGAACACCTCGTCGTGACCCGTGTCTGAAGCATACATTGAAAAAAACTCCAACTTGTTGGCCGGCTACAGCCTCTGCAATACTACCGGCGCGACTATAAACAGGCACCGTGAGAACACGTCATTCACTTCTTCATCTGAAGCTTGCGTCCGAAGCATGGCAGGGAGCTAGAGGACGCAGTGTCTCGTTCCCTACTCAGGGAACCATGGTTACATTCGTAACCTGAGACATTCCCTTTCAAGGTAACTTCGAACTGCGTCCTCTAGGGGGCGCTATGGGGAACAGTATACCCACGCCGCCATGATGAGGGGAGTGCAGGCCAGAATCATGGCGAGCACTAAGTACCAACTCTACCATTTCCACAGGAGTTGCCCCTGGGACGTTTAGACGGCTGTCTGTGATAGTACCCCTTACGGCCAAAGGCTTAGGCTTCATAAACAACTTAATTGTTAGGGCCTCGGCCCAGGGTAGAGCTGAAGGCTTGGAATCAGGAAAGATTCCTTTAAAGGGATACGGCTAAGAACCTAGCATTTTCTACCAAGTCTTGCCTGTCACACAGCGGCTACCGCTAGCTTACGCATAAGCTTGCTGAAAGAGCTGTCTCAACAGTTCTCTAGTAGCAACACTCTGTTTAGATAGGTATCCGAGGATACATAGGTGGAGTGGCACCCAAGATGAACGGGACCTTTACCAACTCAAGAAAGGGCAAGAAGCAACCGTGCAAAGCCCACACCATATAGGATTTTAGAAAGAACGCAGAATACTAGCGTGCGAACTTACCACAGTGTGGATTTCTGAAAGTGTGCAAAGACTTCACGTGCACACTTACCATAGCATGGATTTTCAAATACTGTTCTAAGGAGGGGCTCTCGTGGCACTCTGATAGAGCAGCTCATAGATGGAATGTTGCATCTCAAAACAGTATGATTGAGAGTCATCAACTCAATCTATGGAAACAATACTGGAGCGCTCTGGGGAAAAAACAGAGAACTCAGTCTCATATGAGAGGAGAACTCCGAGCTCAGAGTAGCGCGCTCATAGGCGATCCTTTTTTGAAAAAGGGGAGCACTGCTAAACTACCATGAGAATTGCCCAAATAGCCCTCATGTTGAGGGAAGCAATGCTTGAAGTGTATAAATAAATACACACTGGCTGAATGAAGCCCAAGGAACCAAGGTCTAATCATCTCAAGAAAGGGAATGAGGTGGAGCGCGTAACCCTTACCGTACAGGATTTCAGAAAGTGTGCAAAGTGTTCACGTGCACACTGACCACCATGTTGTTTTGAGAACGTAAACAAAGCTTAGTGTGTGTACGTAAAGGTTCTTAAGCATCGCAGAGGCGCTGAATCGCACGGGAGAGGCAAGCTCAATTTTAGAAACCTCGGGCGAGGGGAACATCACCTGAGGCAGCATATACAAGAAGACTTCTGTAACTGCCACCTCCACTTCCCGCAAGATGCGACAGCACCACTAAGCGGCCAGGAGACCCCTCAGGGTGACCTGGCCGGACATCCATTAAAGTGCTGTGCCAGACCTGTTGGTCAAGGAGGCTCCCGCAGAAGCCTGTGATCTCAGCCACCTAATACCGGAACAAGAAGTCGGATGGCTGGTGCTGGCGAGTGTTTAGTAAACACTGTATTGAGCACTGCAAAGGAAACTCACAGAATTTATTAGTAGACACATAACCACCAGCATATACAGAGAGGGTTACATACTCACCCATCCTCCTGCGCTGGAGGAGACTGCGTCTCCTTTTAGTCCGGACCATCAGTCAGGTGGTTGCTATGAACATAAAACCAACCAAAAACATTATAGGTCCAGTATAGGAGACTTATGCAAGAGGTTTCCACCTAACCTCGATCAGGTGGAGAGCTGGTGGTTACAGGGGAATTAGGAAGGGGAGGATAAAAGCAGAAGTAAAAAATCCCTGAAGGGAATGAGTAGATTCCTTGGTATCACTCTTATTCGGACGAGGACACTGCCTCGTCTGGATCACATCCTTTAGGTTCTGCTTACCTCCATGTGACCCACGATTCCTCTTACCCCTGCCCACAGGTGGGGTAGGAGGAACGTGAGTCGTGACACTAGCCTTCTGTGCCCGTCTTTGATCCACAGATTGAGACAGGCCAGGACCCCTATGTTGTTCGGGCTCAGACCTGGACCTTCGTGTAACACCTTTTCTTTCTTCCCGATGTTTACCAGGTTCATCCACAGAGTCTCTCCGCTGCCACCATGGCCACCCTAAAGAGGTCCATGGTGCGGCGCGGCTACCTGATCAGGAGAAAGGCCCTTGCCTCCATCTAGGTCTCTTAGCAGATCAGCCTGATATGCTTGAAGTACCACCATCGAGTGTAACAAAGCCACAGCCTGACCTGCTGCTGCGTATGCCTTGCCATCTAAGCCAAATGAATTTCTGAAGGGCCTAGATGGCAAGGAGGGAGCTTAAGAGAGGATGTCTCCCCCGCAGAAAGACATTTTTTTTAATTCTTTCTACAGGGGGCATCTCCTCATAGCTGCTTTCGCGCATCACCTCGATGTCGGCAGATTTACTCTAATACCTAAACCAAGGGATGCGAGAAGAAAACAGCCTCTTTCATTTCTTTTTAATATCTGTATGGAGATCATGCAGAAATGGAAGGTTCACCTGAGCTGGAGGGCTATGGTCAGTTTTTTTTTTTATATATATTTTATTCATTTTTTATTAATTCATAATTTATTATTCATCTTGTTAGCGCATTTTCATGGCAAGTCCAACAGCTCTACATATGCAAGGCAGGAGAATTGAGAAGGCTCAGCCTCAGCCTCTTCACCATCCTCAAATATCTCCTGTTTTCCCTGGGTAAAAACCCAGCAGAACACTAACCTCAGTATCAGATAGTGTTAAAGATATAACATCATCCTCCTGAGGCTCCCTCTCATCCGCCGCCATTACGAGCTTGAAAGGGAAAATCCCTCTTTAATATATTCAAACAGATCCATCTGTATTCTCACAAGCTCATTCTCCTCCGTGCCTCAGCAGTGACGGGTCCTGAACCGCGGGAAGCTTTTTTTCGGAAGAGAGACGAACGAGAGCGGAGCTTTTTTACTTGAAAAAACGCTCACAATGCACGCCGATTGCCTCCTCAAAGACATCACGTGCGTGCTCTTCACCCAAACAAATGACGCAAAGATCGCGTTTGTCATCGGGTGTCAAATAATGCCGACACGGATGCACACATTGTCTAAACGCTTGCTAGTAGTCGCCATGATATACAGAGAAAGATCACTCTTACCAGTTCTTTCAGATGCACGCTTCAAACAGAACAGTCAGTGAAGTGTCGCGCCGGTAGTGACGTCAGAGGCTGTAGCCGGCCAACAAGTTGGAGTTTTTTTCAATGTATGCTTCAGACACGGGTCATGACGAGGTGTTCCCCATAGCGCCCCCTAGAGGACTCAGTTCGAAGTTCCCTTGAAAGGGAATCCTGGTTTAAGCTTAGGAGCTTGTCTTAGTTGATTTATAATGGTTTCCCAGCCTGACCAAGATCTTCCTTAGATATAGCTAGACTCCCAGCATGATCAGCTAAAAAAAAAGGAAAAAACCTAAACATCTGCAAACCCACCCTAAAACAGGGGAGACCAGATAAGACCACCAAACCAGCATAGACTTGGTCAATTACTTTTTAAGCAGGGTAATAATTGAAGCTGATACTACATACCAACTGTTTGCTTTAGGGAATGAGGGTTGCATACATAACCGAGCCGTTGCTTGTAACACAAAGAAAGCAAACAAATAAATATAGAATTATAATTAATATAATTGTAATATATACACACATATCACATTCAAATGTGATTATTGCATCCAGCTGCCGCAGCCGGTGAAGCTATTATTCAGGCTTTTGCTGAGGAACCAGCTATTGCTACTATGGCAGATCCAGTGGGCCATCCTCTGCTTAGAGACGGCATTCCCCTTCGGCCGGCATCCGTGACAGACAAATAGCTGGTCTGAGGTCCTCAAGCTTTGTGTCCTGTCTACGTAGCATCTCATTGCCCGGACACGTCAAAGCAAAACTAGGGCTTGGTCTCCAGGGGCATCGCTTGCAGTCTCAGCACCTGATCCCTTAAGGGAGTTGTGGGAAACTTGGGCACATAGCTGGCCCAGGGCCTCAGAATTACCTGGGAGTCAGCTGGCCGAGACTCTAGCCATGAATCGTCAATGAGAATTGCATGCAGGTCCCCTACCCTGAAGAAGAAGGCCAATGCAAGCAGGAGTAGAGTTTTCATTTGCATAAACTTCAGCTAAACTGACTGCAAAGGCTCAAATGGGCACTGCTGTAGTCTTCTGAGCACTAGAGAGAAGTCCCAAGAGGGTATAGAGGGGGGCCGTGTACGATTTGTCCTTCTCACCCCCCTCAATGGGGCCTCATAAGTGCCCTTTGAGATGGATCAGGGCAAGGTGAATTGCCAGCTACTCCAGGCAATTGATGTGCCAGAGCAGTTGGGAGCCCGTCCAAACCAACGACAATGTAAGCTCATCGAACGTGGCCCCCCAACCAGTGGTAGAGGCATCCGTTTGAACCAAAGCATGCTTGGAGACCTGATCTAGGGGCACTCATTCCCAGAGAAATGCAAGGTCTGACCACAGGGGCAAGGTTTGCCAGCAGGCCGGTGTGACTTGGACCCGGTGAGTGCCACATAGCCACGCCCACCTTAGGACTTTGCCATTGAACCAGTGTTAAAGTGGTCTCATAATAAGTCATAATAAGCCCCAGTGGCATGACTGCCGCTGCAGCTGCCATATGCCCCAGTGGGTTTCAGTGGGACCGCTGTCCTGATCTTGAACATATTCAGGCATGAGGCATGCCTGACCGAATCCAACTCCATACTGAGAAAAGAGATCCTCTCCGAGGAGAGTATGCTTTTTTCCCAGTTGACCAAAAGGCCCAACCAGCTTAGAAAGCACCAAGTCCCTGTTTGCACACAACTGATTCTGAGACTGAGCTAATACGAGCCAGTCATCAAGGTAGTTGAAAATGTAAACACCCTGTTCTCTCAGAAGTACAAGGGCTGCCTCTGCAACATACATGAAGACATGGGTAAGCCCGGAAGGCAGGACCTCATACTGATATGCTCGTCCTTTGGACGGAACAACAGCAGTGGTCTGTGGTGTGAAGGATCAACACATGAAAGTATGCATCCTTCAGGCCAATTGCTGCAAACCAATCTCAGGCATGGATCCACCTGAAGATGTGTTCCTGCATCAACATCTTGAATGATAACCAGTGAAGGGACCGGTTCAAGACACGCAGGTCCAAGATCGGTCTTAACCCACCGCTTTCTTTGGTACAACGAAGTAAGGGCTGTAAAACCCCATCTCCATATCGTCTGGAGGGACCGGCTTTGTCGCATCCTTCACCAGTAAAAAAAGGAGCATTAGCTGCCTTCAATGATGTATAAGTATCGCCAGACAGATGAGTACCTACAGATCCAGGAGAGGAGGCATGGTTGGCCCTGCCGGGTTGAGGCAGTATTAGGACATAACTGCCTTCCAGCCAACAGTTCCACCGAGGGGACCCCCGTATACCCCCTAGCTGCACCACCATTAAGAGTGGTGAGGGAAGAGGATTTAGCAGGTCGGTTTCTGGCAGAAAAGGGTGCCATCCATAACCTGTTAAGCCCCTCATGCACCTCCAGGAAGAATGCTTAGCCGTTATATTCGGATCTGATTCAGGCATTGCTGCAGTCCTGGAGGACAGCAGCGGAGCCGAATCTTCCTCTCCAGAAAGCTACTGCCTGAAGTAGCCTCAACCTGACTGTCGCCATGACGAGAACTAGATCGAAGCAGAGGCAATGGAGGTCTGCCCCTTTGAGGAAACAGAGCTTGGCCCGCAACTCCAAGATGAGAACATTACAAACACAACTCAAACACTACCTCAGAATGCTAAATGCCAAGGCATGTGAGACAGCGATCGTGACTATCACCCAGCACCAGGTAACAGCCTCATCCAGAAATGCCTGGGTGATATGTTGTCTATAGCAAGACCCACATCGTCTTTACAAAGACGTAACATCGAGTTTGCCATGCAACATCGTCTTTAGCTATTTTAAATGCTCTTCTTAATGATTTTTTAGGGAAAATCTTTTAGCGTGCTGAAGCGCACAGGGGAGATGGCCGCCTGCAACACAAACATGAGATAGTGCAGCCTGATGTGTGCAACATACTTGACATGGGAAACCACCACAGCTGAAGTGCCGTTCCAGCAACACAAAAAGCTCTCAAAGAGCACACTGAACTCGTTAAGTCTTCTTCTCTCAGTATCCGAAGCAAAAAGCTGAATATGCGCTGCACAAAGCTTAAAAGTGCACCCGGCACAGCACGTTAGCTTCTGTTGGATCCCTACATATGGCAGAGAGACGCAGCATCTTGTTACACTTCTTGTTTTACACGGCACTTGTCGTGTCGTTTCGTTCCTGTGATGTTTGTCTGTGTGGGCGTTGTCAGTGTTCCGGCGGGAAACACTGCGCTGGCCAAACCGAATGAACGAGTGGCGGCCGATTATGACATCACAGGCTTGGTCGTGCCAGTGCAGCGCAACCGGAAGCTGGCGAAATAATTGTCTAGTATGAATGGGTGCTTCTGTGGGTATTTAAGTCTTGAAATTATGTGTTAAATGCATTATGTGTGAATTGTGTTTATTATATATAATATATATAAGAAATTGAATTGATTATTATTGACATCATGTTGCAGGTGACAAATAGTTGTGGTATTTGTTTGTGTGTTAAATGTTATACTTACCTGAGATTGGGATGGCCCAGAAAGGGGGCGGGGTTTGGCCTATATAATCTGAGGTCAAACCTAAAACAGGACTTGTTTACCAAGTCAAAGCGAGAGTGCAACTGCGGTGCCCCAAGCAAACCTCCACCCTGTATATTGTGGATACGTGTTACCTGTACATGCGTTTTTTTTCTTTCCTGTTTTGTTTCCCACTTTTGTTGTTTCTTTGATACTTTTTGAGTTTTTGTTTTATTGTAAACCTGTAAATACTTCACCATGGACTAACACTTTTGGCAACATAAATAAATTACACCATGCACGAAAGTGTGAGAGATCTTTTTTTTTTCATCTTTTACAGACACTTTTCACGTCCTAAGTGAGCTGGTGGGGCTCTCTCTATCACAGGGTGCTTCTCAGTTCTTATCTGTGCATCCTTATTTCTTTTCCTCATTTCATTCCCCGTGTCTTTGTTCCAGCCCTTCAGGATGCGAGGGAAGAACTCAAAGAAAAGTCGCGAAGATGGAATCAAGTGAAATGATATATGCTTTTATCATCACTCGCTGAAGGGATCTGCCCTTATGTTGTTAAAATTTGTTAAGACATTCATAATAAATATTCATTAATCAAGATGCCCTGTTTAAAATATATGACATGTATGGTTTATTTAAACTACAAAGGTAAAATATATATTAAAATTATTAGAACAGGTGTGGTGGAGGAGAATTTTTTTGAAAAAAAAATAACAATTTAGATAAAAAAAAAAGAATCAGCAAAGAATACACCTGTGTACCCTCGCTCATAGCTCCCTGAGAGTCTCCTCACCCCTCGATCCTTGCCTCCTCACGGTGCAAGTAGATAATTGAGATGTCCTTCAAGATGGCTGAGCTCGATGGGTTTCCAGGTCATAGGATGAAGGAATGAGGAACTAGTATATTGAAAAGCACTCAATGTAATTCACGGACATCATGTCAAAAGATATGTTTTAACATTCTTTGACCAATATCTGATAAGTGACTCTTAAGTCACTGGGGTATATTTTTATCAATGCCCAAAAAAAAAAAAAATGGGTCCAAATTATAGATTTTTCTTTTATGCCAAAAATCATTAGGATATTGAGTAAAGATCATGTTCCATGAAGATATCTTCTAAATTTCCTACCGTAAATACATCAAAACTTAATTTTTGATCAGTAATATGCATTGTTAAAAACTTAATTTAGACAACTTTAAAGGCGATTTTCTAAGTATTTAGATTTGTTTTCTTGCACCCTCAGATTCCAGATTTTCAAATAGTTGTATTTCAGTCATATATTGTCCTATCCTTAAAATCTATAAATTAATGGAAAGCTTATTTAGTTTGCAGATGATGTATAAATCTCAATTTCAAAAATTGACACTTTAGTGGTTCAGGGTCACATTATACATACTATGCCAGTTTGCACAGCACCTTTCATCACAGCTTCTTTCATTTTTATTTATTTATTTCTTTATTCTTAGTTGGAAGGTGGAACCATGGATGAGTTGAAGGGATAGTTTACCCAGAAATGGAAATTCCGTCATTAATTCACCCTCATGTAGTTTCACAGCCGTAAGACCTTCGTTACTCTTCCAAACACAAATTAAGATATGTTTGATGAAATCCGAAGGCTTTCTGTCCTTCCATAGGCAGTAACCAACTTACACATTTAAAGAACTGTAGGAAATACATTGTTAAAATACTCCATGTGACTCCAGTGGTTTAACCTCAATTTTATTAAGTGACATGAGTACTTTGCAAAATAAATGAACATAATTTACAACTTTATAAAAATATTGATCTGGACTGTGCATTCATGAGAGCATCACATCGGATTTGTACAACAGCCAACACTGGCATATTAACATTCATACAAATGCACATTTTGTGCCTTTTACTGGATATTACACTTTGAATTGTAAAAAATTGTAAATTAATCAATATAAAATAATTTTGTAAAATTTCACTACAGCTGTTTTTTCATTATGTTTATTTAAATGGTCTCGCTACAAATCTTCACCGTCAGTCTTACAAGTTTTCTTTTGTGACCATACTTTGATAACAGAATGCTGTAGAGTCCACAGCAGTGTGGCTTGGCAGAAGCAGGTGGAATTAAACACCCTTTTGAATCATACAATTTTCAAATGGCACACCTTAGAGTCTTGTGGCATTTGGGACAAGAACAATGTGGAAATGGATTAAGGAAGATACTAAATCTGTGATTCCTTGTTTGGTCCTGAATAGTTGAGAAACTTATCTTTGAAACACCTCAGCATGACCACATTTTGAAGCAAGTGTGGAATCAGTCCAATGGAGAAGCGAGACATCACAAATGGGGTGATATGGAAGCTTAAAAGTGCACCAGGCACAGCGCATGTTAGCTTCTGATGGATCCCTACAGGGATGCAGGGAGTATGGTAGCGAGATCCAGCATCATTTTCCCTTTAGGGAACCATGGATACATATATTACCCGAGACGTTCCCCATCAGGGAACTCGAGCTGTGTCGAGGCGCTTTGGGAATGAGAATGATCCACTGCACCATACTAATAAGTCCCTGTCTGGTGTGTATCAGGCGAGCACATCTAAGATGAGAGTACTTGGATTTGTGATGTCCTGCAGGGAAGCATCCATGAATAAGGCCTTCCATGGCGCCAAACTCCGGGTCAAGTGGGCTTTGACCCACCAGAGCAATTGGAGGAAAGGCATAAAGACAAATTTCTTGGCCACATCTGCACCATGGCATCCAGCCCAAGCAGAGCTGGATGCATAAGGGAGAAACAGACTGGACAGTGTATCATTTCCTGTGACATAAATAGATCCACTTCTGACTGGCTGATTTCCCCCCAGTGGAGCTCCATCACCTTAGGGTGGAGCCTCCATTCCCCATGCCTCAGACCCTGTCGAGACAAGATGTCTGCTCCCCGATTCAGGACCATAGGGATGTGAACTGCTCTGAGTGAGTGAGTTTTCCCTGATTCCACAGGATGATCTGGTGTGCGAAGTATAGTTGTATTGTGGGTGCAAGTGCAGAACCCCCTGGTAGTTGATGTAAGAGACCACCAAAGTGTTATCGATGCAGGCAAGAACATGATGGCCTCTCAGGTGTGGAAGGAAGTTTTTCAATACATGAAACACGGCCGGCATCTCTGGGCAATTTATTTGCCACATAAAATGGTGGCCTACCCACATACCCTGGGCAAAGCGGGCACTCATGCTGCTCCCCAGCCCATGAGGGAAGCATCCGTCATTAGTGTTACACAATGACAAGGAGCACCCAATACTGGGACTTGAGACAGTAGCAAAGGTTTTTTCCACATGTCTAAGGAATAAAGTCATAGCTGTGTGACCTTGATAATGTGAAGTGGGTTGCCCCTTGGGGAAAACCCCTTGATCCTGCGCCAACACTGCAAAGGTCTTTATGGCTTTGAGAAGCGATTCAATATGAGCAGGAGACAAACATACCTGCATCGTCATTGAATCCCACACCGCACCAAGATAAGTGGTTCTCTAAGCTGTAGAAATCACACTCTTCTTGGTGTTCAGCCTCAGCCTCAGCTTTTACATATGGGTGAGGATGACATCTCGATGCCAATTTACCTGCTGCTGAGACTGCACTAGTATCAGCCAGTCATCAATATAATGTGCTATATGGATGCCCTTGAATCCCAGCGGAGCCAGAGCAGCATCCACACACTTAGAGTAATAAGCCGAAGGGAAGAACCCAATATTGGTATGCTTCATCCCCAAAAGCAAACCTCAAGAACTTTCTGTGTTGAGGAAGGATGGATACAGGGAAGTATGCATCCTTGAGATCTATCATAACAAACCAGTATTTTGTCCTGATCTGAGGCACAATTTGCATCTTGAACCAAAAGCTTTTTGAACTATTTGATAGCATAGTTCTATGGCCTCCTTCTTCAAGAGAGTTTCCACTTCTTGTTCCATTACCAGAACATGCTCGGTGCCCACTAGTGTGGGGGACAACAAAGTTGAAATGGGGTGGGTAAGAACCAAATTGGATTCTGAAGCCTCTCTCTACAGCCTGCAGGATCAATTGTGAGACATTTGGCTGTCAGCTGTCAGTAAGTTTACTAAGGGAACCAGCCATTCCAGGCTGGCCTCTGGTATGGCTAGAGGAGTCCCTTCATTGCCCTGAAGAGGATAACCATGAGGGAATGCCTGGGGGATCAGGCACCATATACTGAGATTTCTCCTCTTCAGGGAGGTCTGCCCTCAAAGCCCTGACGCTCACGGCATCAGGACTTCTTGACCAAGGTCTTCCCATGTTGAGAATGACGGTTCACAGATCTGCTTTCTTCTTAGAAGACATTATATAAGCTTTCGCCACCAAGGCCTACATTGTTCAGACCGACTTGGTGGGAAGCTCAGGGCCTTCAGAGACAAGCAACCCTCCTCATGGTTCCATATTCCTGCTCATTCAGCTCTACAATATTAGAATATTCAGAAACCGTGTGGCTGTAGGGCCAGGATGAATAGGGATTATTCCACAGCCTCGACACTTCAGTACATATATATCTTTCTTTTTTTTCTTCAGCTGTTTACCTTTTGAAGTGGGAATCTGATGTTTCATTACATTAGGAGGTGGCATTTAATTGAAAGGATTGTGCAACATTTCTCAGAAAAGTAGTTTATAGAGAAGAGAGATATATAATGAAGGGCCATGCAGTTTTACAATTTAATTTCCACCAAAATATTATGACTTTAAATATTTAAATATTAAACATTTCTTTTGTTATTCTTGTTACAAAGATTTAGAGAATTTCGTTTAAAGAATTAAATGAATTGGAGCTTCTATATAGATGGCTTCAAATTATATTTCAAATGCTCTGTTGTACATTTAAAGGAATGTTTTAACCAAAAAAAAAAAAAAAGAATTCTGTTATCATTTACTAGTTTAATATCATCCAACTTCTTTTTCTTCAATTGAACGCAAAAGGAGATTTATTTATTTTTCTGATTGTCAAGCTGCACTCCTTCATACAATAAAGGTAATTAACAAATATAATTTGTCTTATTTCAGACTCATCACAGCAGGTAATTTTGTGGCAATATTTGGCGACCATATAAATGATATTTATCCATTTGTGTTCCATGAAAGAAAACATGTTTTTGTAAGAACATCAGGGTGAGTAAATAATGACAGAATTTCCATTTTTGGAAACTATTGGTACTATTAGAGCTATTCCTTTAATTCTGTAATAGCCTAATTTATAATCTCTCTCTCTCTCTCTCTCTCTCTCTCTCTCTCTCTCTCTCTCTCTCTCTCCAATTTAGGTCTGATTCGTTTACAGGAGCTCATCAAGGCTCCATCTCGTTACAACATCCGATTAAAAATCCGGCAGCTACCAGCAGAAACAAAAGATGCCAAGCCCCTTCTTAAAGAAATGAAACGAGGAAAAGAGTTTCATGTAATCTTTGACTGTGGTCATGAAATGGCAGCTGGCATCCTTAAACAGGTGAGTCACTTCCGTTATCTAATTTCACACTGAGAATTATTAACATATATATATATATATATATATATATATATATATATATATATATATATATATATATATATATATATATATATATATATATATATATATTAGCATGCTTTAAATGCTGGTTTGACAAAACATAGTCTGAAATTGTAAAACACCTTCAAAGGTTGGAGGATAGCAGTCAAACAAACATTTTTATACATTTTACACCTGTACCATTAGCTTTTTATTGAAAAATAATAATTATTAATTTAATGTACTATGGAGTGATCATAAATTTCATGAAACAAAGCATGAGAACAACTTATTCTCAGTCTCAAGCAGGACAGTGGTTTGGTGGAACTTTACAGTATATGTTTATTCTCAAAGTGGGAGTGAAGAACTCCCTAAATGCTATAAAGACTCTGTATCGTATTGTAATGTATTGTACTATAGGGGATTTAAGCCTCTTTAAGTAGAGCTACAAGCACAATAACCTAAAAGCTTATGAAAGCTTATGTTAAAAACTAGAGACAATTTCTCAAAAATGTTCAGGGTTCTAACTTGTGTTTAGCAGAATAATAAAACCTGCTTATCCACTGACATTTACAAGTGTACATAACAGGTTCCTGAAACTCTGTCATAGATTTGTTCTTCAGTAGATGACATTCCATCCCCTTGTTTTTATGCACATATCACATCAGAAACAAGTAATGGAAGTACCAAAAAAAAAAAAGAAAGAAACACATTTACTGTATAAATTCCTCCATGCACATTAAAAACTCATATAACTTTGCACAATACAGAACTTGCCTACCAGAACTGTCTTACAAGACTGCATTCCCAATGTTTCGCCTGCTCGCTCTGAGGCAAAGTAGTGTATTATATATGAAAATTATTATATTCAGTGGCTTCTCCTACTTTTCTTAGTGATATTTAGTGCCAGTTTATCAGGAAGTGACGATTTTGTTCTCTTTGACTCATTGGATGGAAACAGGGCTTCATTCGCAAATGTTTTATACGATATTCCAATTATATTCCAATAGTGATTGACTGAATAACTGATTTCAGCACTCTTATCATTTAACTGTCATTTAAATCTGACAAATTTTTCTCAGGAGAACTTAATGGGGATTCAAATCAGAAGATAATTTTTTGTTACAAAACAGGGCATCAATTTTATACATGTCCTCTGTAAAGGACAGAATAACATGTTTATCAGATATTTTGAAAATACACAACAAATTAATTGGTAAATTAAAGTAATGTAAAGCAAAGTACATTGCATAACATTATTCATATAAATTAGTAGATCGGAACATTTTGCCAATGTGTTATTCTCATTATAACACCTATTTTTCATTACCAGGAACATATATGCAAATTATATACAATTTATTGTAGAATGATTGATATTATTCTTGTGTATTAACTCCCTCAACTACAGAGGAATTCTCTAATGTCTATTTAGAGTCCACAGCTAGAACTGTTTTAGAAGTGACATCTAATAGCCACAATTCTGGGGATCTTACTGTGTTGTTTAATGAGACTTGTACAAATATCTTATACAAGCACCTTATCTTACTTGCAAATATCTCAAAAACAAAAGTCTTTTAAATCGAATTCACATCCTTGGTTTAACCATCAAACCCGTGCGCTTAGGCAGGATTGCCGTAAAGTAGAATGTAAATAGAAATCAGAGAGGTTACAAGTCTGCAAGGAGATTTTAAAGGAATGCCTTTCTGTCTATTAGTGTGCTGATAAAACAGCTAAAACTGAATGTTTCTCAGATTTAATATCTAAAAATGTACATTATCCAAAAGTTTTGTTTAACACCTTTGATAAAGTGGTTAATCCCAAGAAATCATCATTTCCTGAATCTAACCCTGAGTTGTGCATAAAGTTTTTAGACATTTTAAGGAGTGAGATTGAAGTTTTATATGCATTTATTCTAAGTATGTCCTATGCCTCCCAATCTTTCATTTCAGTGACTGATAATGCTCAGCTAACTAATTTTTATCCAATTGATCTCGATAATTTGAGTTAATTTTAAAACTAAAACGGTCTACCTCTCCAGCCAATTTTATGCCAACCCATCTCTTTAGAGAGGTGTAAGGTGCGATTGTTCCAGCTGTTTGACTATCCTGTCTTAAACATTCAGTGATTTGGCCATTTCTGAAGAAGCTAAATATCAATCTGTCTGATTTTAGTCATTTTCTACCTATTTCTAAACTGCCTTATTTGTCGAAAGTGTTGGATAAGATTGTCTCTTTCCAATTGTCTGCATTCTTAACAGACCATAATATTCATGATTGTTTTCAATCAGGATTTAAGGCTCATCATAGCACCAAAACAGCTCTTTTTAAAGTGTCAAATTACCACTTGCTTACTTTGGATTCTGATAACTCTGCTACTCAAATTCTGCTTGATTTAACTGCCGCATTAGATACAATCCACCATATAATTTTGTTAGATCATTTACAGCAGGAGATTAGGATTAGTGCTATTGTAATTTTTTTTATTAATTTTAATTTTTATGTTTTTTTTTCTAATCTGTCTAATAGGTCTGTATCTGTTACAATGGGTAATCTTTTCTCCTTCAGTTTCTCTATCATGTGGGCTCACACAAGGGTCCATCTTAATTCTGTTTTCTTTATATACAGTATATTACCATTGAGGAGTATTTTTAGGAAACATGAGATTGCATACCACTGTTATGCAGATGATACTCAATTTGTATGTCCAATTACACCCAGTTGATAAGTCCTGTGCTACAATTGTCAAGTGTCTTGAGGAAATCCTGGATGGCTAAGAATTGTCTCCAATTAAATGAGAGCAAAACAGATGTGGTTGTCTTTGGTCCTCTTAGCTCTTCTCCACTTAGTTCTATTTATTTTGGGCCTCTTTATAAAAAAATTTATCCATACGCAAAAAAATCTGGGTGTGTTTTTTGATTCCGAGCTGAATTTTGAACAAGTTAATACTGTGGTGAATACTAGTTTCTACTACTTAAGGTTGATATCTAAGATTAAACCAATGCTCTCATCTAGAAATTTGGAGACAATCATCTGTGCTTTTATATCATCTAGATTGGATTATTGTAATGTTGTGTATTTAGGAATTTCTCAGTCATTGGTAAATTGATTACAGCTTGTTCAAAATGCTGCTGCCAGACTATTGATTGGTAATAGAAGGAGGGATAGAATAACTCCAATTTTAGCATCCTTGCATTGGTTACCTGCAAGATATCAGATTAATTTTAATTTTTTTAAATGGTCTCGCACCCTTTTTATTTGTCACATCTTGTTATTTTACATAAACCTGTTAAGAACTTGAGATCTGCTGACAAACCATTGCTCCAGTTACTGCTGTTCGGACTTAAAGGGGTCATATGATGCAATTTCAAGTTTTCCTTTCTCTTTGGAGTGTTACAAGCTGTTTGTGAATAGATAAGATCCCTAAAGTTGCAAAGACTAAAGTCTCAAACCCAAAGAGATATTCTTTATAAAAGTTAAGACTCGTACCACCATCCTTAAAAGCCTTGTTTAAACAGGCCCCTACATGTCTAAGTCACTGTGTGGAAAAAAATTTGTATAACAACGCCCAAATGTTCACGCAAAGAAGGCGTAACTTTGATTCTCGCTGTAGTATCGTTGCTGCCGCCATGTTGTGAAGATGCTGTGTGTTTCATTGTGAAAGCGAAAATATTTAGTTTTGCCTTCCAAAAGAGGACTACTAGACTACTACTACTACTAGAAATCAGATGTTAAGTTGTATTTCCAGCATATTATAAATATTCAGATGTGTGCAGTGGATTTTTTAAAGGACTGTTTCCTGATTCTTTGAGAGTAGTCTATGATGCCAGCTGTTCTGACTCAAAGTCGGTTAGTTTACATATTTAAAGAATTTGCCACTGATGATTCAAATGCGCAGTGTAGAGTAGCGCTTGTTGTTTGTAGTTTCTCTGATCACAAATGCAGACACAATGCAACGAATGTAAAGACAGTATAAGTCATTATAATCCATAATTATGTCTCCACTTTTGCAACAAATGGCTCGTTTGTAATGGGTTTTATTGTTTTTGTCTCGTCGTGCTGGGAGATGGCATCACAGTATGTTAAGGGGCATAACATTTCCGTCACATGCCTGAGGTATTCGGCCAATCACATTGCACTGGATAGTTGGCCAATCAGAGCACACCTCACTTTTCAGACTGATGAGCTTTTTAAAAAATGACACGTTTCAGAATTGCGAGAAACAATAATATACAGTATGTGGAAAATAATGTTTATTTATTTTTTTATTTTTTTACTTTAAACCACATAAACACATTTTCCAAATACACAAAGTCATGTTCTTTTTAGCCACATCATATGACCCCTTTAAGTGAAAGGGTGATCGGGCCTTTTTGATTGCCGTTCCTCGTCTATGGAATAATCTACATCTACCCAATTACACTGCCCCCTCTGTGTTTGCTTTTAAAATGGCTTTGAAGAAGTATTTTTATATCACAGTGTTTTAATCTGATTTAGGAAAGACATAATGTTTGTTTTCTTTTTAAGATGTTGTGTTTGTTATTTTTGTGTTTGGTTTTCTTTAATGCATTGTACAGCACTTTGGGCTGCTTTGAAGGCAGTAGAAATGTGCGATATAAGAAACTAAACTAAAAAAAATGTTTTCCAATTTTCTCCATTCGTTTTTTTTATGCTCGAATTAATGTAATTGCATATAATGAATAAATGAAAGAATGAATGAATGAATGAATTTAAGTACATAGTCCAAAATTAATATACATGATTTGGATGATACTTATATGAGTATAGAATGTGATATATTGTCACCAAACAATTGTGAATTGCTAATCAAGTTATCTCAACTCAGTCTAGAAGTGTATGTGAAGAACTAAATTAGAAAGATAAGAATTACAAAAATGAGAAGATCTGACATGAGTTATTTTACATTTGTTTTGAAGAACAGAGACTTCATCTTTCTGATCCTAAAATGTGGATTATTTGTTGATATGGTGATTTCTGTTCTTTTTATGTCATTTATTGACTCTTTTGATCTTGTGTGTGAGATTGATTTGTAAAAAATCAGTGAAGTGTACTGGTTTCATTGATTACCCATCAGCCAGTCAAACTTACATGCTCCATTAGTCAGTATGTTTGCATGTAATTGGTCAATAGGTTAATGCTCCTGATGTGAAGTGCTATAAGAACACATAACACATAAATGCCCTTTTCACATCAAATGAGAACATCTCGGGTTATGCATGTAAACATGGGAACGATACACTGCTACCCCTAGCGGACATTTTGGGGACTGCCGCCAAAAGGACTGGTTTCTGAAGCACATGTGAAAAAAACTCTAATCCCATTGGCCGACATAGAACGTGACCTCACAGGAGGGTGCCAAGAAATATAAGAGGGCACCTGCTGGATGCACTAATTTGGTTGTTTGAAGGAGACGTGAAAACAGGCAAGCCCTAGGCATAGCATGCATAACCCAAGGTATTCCCTTTCTAAGGAACTTGCACTGTGCCCTCTTGCGGACAATATAGGGAATTTATATGGATATGGAATTCCCACACAGTCAAGCCACGGCGCATGAGAGATCGCCAAGAAAAGCAACAGAAATACAACAAACCTTCCCTCAGAAAGGGGGCAAGCTACTGATGCCTGGGGCCACTTGTATACTCAGAAAAATGGGCAACCCAGCCAATCAGGAGGGAATCTAATAACACAGCTACACTGTTTTTTTTCAGAGGTGCAATTTAACCCCCAAACCGCAAAAAGGGCAAAGTGAAATCATGAGAGCAACAGGAGATTTTAAGCTCATGAGAGATGCACCCAAGAGATGACTTGCCTTGTGATTGGCTGAATGTTAGCTCACTCAAATCTAAATAAACAAATAAGAGAACATGGGCTAATATCGGCTGAGAGTCCAACAAAGTGTGGGGGGACAGAATCACCTTTTTCTAAAAGTGATATTCAGATTGAGATGGACCAGCCCCATAGGAGGTTTAGAGGAAGACTTGGGATGGTAGGGAATTAACTTCCTGAAAGGCAACAGACTGCATCTTCACCTCCCTAAATTTCTCGACCACTGCCTCATCAGAGGTGCCGAAAAACCTGGAAGGTGACAGCGGAGCATCAAGAACATTAGCATGATCTGCATGCTAAAAAACTAAATGCTGCAGAGCCGAATAACCCAAGAGTAAGAGCATCTGGATCCCACTGAGTGCTTGACCTTGCAGCAGAAGCTTTCAAAAGGTCCATACCCTTTTAAAACTTTTCTGAAAGCTTGACCTGCGAACCCCACCTCGGCAGCAGCAGGACCCAAACCACGAGATGCAGATGCTTGTCCCTCATCTCTCGAGAAGAGGGACAAATGTGAATAGAGCTTTCTCATTGGAAATTGCACCAAAGCCCCAAATGCACTAGCTCCTCACCAAGACATATAACATTGAGCATGTCCTTGGGTGTCAGAAACCTCAGTCACGGAGACACACATACTTTTTATAATGCTCACTTGAAAGTGACGTGACATACAGCCAAGTGTGGTTACCCATACTCAGAATTTGTGCTCTGCATTTAACCCATCCAAAGTGCGCACACACACAGCAGCGAACACACACCCGGAGCAGTGGGCAGCCATTTATGCCAGTTGGTGGTTCAGTGCTCAAGGGCACCTCAGTCATGGTATTGAGCGTGGAGAGAGCGCTGTACTTTCACTCCCCCACCTACAATTCCTAGTTCACAAGCTTTTCTTGGCGTCTCCATAATGCCTTCACACGCACTGTCAAACAAACGTCTCCTGAAGACAACAAAAGTTGGTGGTGTGTTTGGCAGGTTTCTTCTTATACTTCTGGGCATCCATCTGTGACGTCACGGGGATTGGGGTTGTTTCACAAGTGCTTCAGACACCAGTCCTGCTGGCGGCAGTCCAAAAAATATCCACTAGGGGATGCAGTGTACATTCCCTAGAAGGGGAAATATCATTATTTCATGGAATATGGGTTTGCTGTCGTATTCAATATAATTTCAACTGTATACATTATACAATAAATACAAACATTAAACTTTTTAATTGTGCATAACGCGAAAGCAAAAAAAAAAAGTGTTGCACTTTTCAGCACTTGAATGGGTGGAACAAAGATGTCTGTCCTGCAAATGTCTTGAGCGCAAGGATCAAAGACGTCCATCCACCATGTGTTTACATAGAAAACCAATTAAAAAGTAGCGCAGTGAGTGCAAAACCACATTCTGTCAATGGCCCTGAGACAGACTGTTCCAGATTGTTCAAAAACAAAGTAACTGCCAATTTTGTGTCTAAAATTTAAGTTGCTTACTATTAACTTCTTATATATTGAGCTTAGCAGAAATGCTTGCTCTACGTGAAATGTTCGAATTTATAACAGAAAATACGAAAAAAAAATTTGAACTAGTTTTTCCTTAGAAGAGTGTAATATTGCTATGGAAAGCAATATTTTGTCAGCGTTGTGATGGGTTAGAACACACAATTGATAACACGTAAAAGTTGAGGTAATCCAAATTAGCAACAGTCTTATTAATTAAACAGAGATATCAAGAGATTAACAAGAATAAACTTAAACACTGCATGAAATGAGAAAAGACAAGAACAACTCAAAACAAAGCGCTATATAATGTACCAACACAGGACCAACACAGGCAACTAAATAAGACCTAGGACACACTAGACGATGTTCAGATATTAACAGATTTTAAAACCATGGGAGACCAGAGACATGAAGACAATTTCAACAGATTTTTAGCCTTATAATTCTCTGAACGTGCAAACTAGATGATTCGACCAGAACGCGAGACCACACACCAGTTGATTTTAGGAATGATTTCACGGTGACTCGTGAGATCAAATGCGACCAATGTGAAAAACACATGGAGGACAATTGACATTGTCAGCTGGTTCTCTAGGTGCACATTCTGTTGTACAGTAAAAAAAAAAAAAAAAAAAATTATATATATATAAATTATGCTTTGGCTGCCCACTGCTCCGTTGTTTGTGTGTGTGTGTGTGTGCGCACACTTTGGATGAGTTAAATGCAGAGCATGAATTCTGAGTATGGGTCACCATACTTGGCTGAATGTCACTTTCACTTCACTTTCCAGTGGTATATAAAGTACCTGAAAGTCATACTCAGGTAGAAGTACAGATTTCTCACCAGAAAATGACTTTGGTAGAAGTTGAAGTCACCGTTTGGAATATTACTTGAGTAAAAGTCTTAAAGTATGTGATATTTATTGTAATTAAGTACAAAACGTATTTTTTTAAATCTTAAACGTACTTAAGTATTGAAAGTAAATGTACAAGTAAATGCAAAATGGAAATTTTCATACACAGCTTGAGGAGCAAGATTGTGTTCAGTTTTAATTATTTCTTCCATTTTCTATTTTTGGGTAAGAATAAGTAGCACGTCATTTGGTAATTAGTGTCTTTCATTCCAACATAAGGAAACATTTCTGAAATCACAGTTTATGTATCTCAGAGGGGACATGGATAAATTTAAACTTCAGATACAGATGTATAAAAAAGGCCTAATGTTTTGTTTTTAACATAAAAATAATGTTTGAAAATGTTTGAAATAATTTAAAACATGAAAAAAAAAAGTCGAAATGTGAAATCAAAACTGCCAGTAGGTGACAGCAAGTGAATGATTCAACTGATTCATTCAAACGGTTGATTTGAAAAGCATTTGACTGTGTTAATGAGTGAATCACTGAATCATTCACTGAATCAATCTGATTCATTTGATAAGTCAACACCGATCCATCGCTCAGAGATGCAAAACAGTGCTGTGATCTTTGTTTGGAACTATCGTTGGCAAAATTTAATTTGGGGAAGTCTAGAGAGTTTGACTCCTAACCCTAAGGTTGTGGGTTCGAGTCTCGGGCTGGCAATACCATGACTTAGGTGCCCTTGAGCAAGGCACTGAACCCCCAACTGCTCCTCAGGCGCCGCAGCATAAATGGATAAAAATAAGTGTCGGAAAATGTTCAAATCAAACTTAAGTACCTTACGTTGTAGGTTAGGTTGTACGTAAAAGTATGCTAAAGAGTATTACTAAAGCTTGAGTTTAATTATATTTTATTGTGTTGGGTTAACAAAGCCAGAAACTTCAGACTGGACTTTCTCTGTATTTTACCCTTAGTGAATCAGTTACATGCTAATTAGAATCAAAGAGTTATTTGTCTTCTGGTATTTAGTAAAATGGTACTATCCATCAAAATACCTCCATATTACTTCTCAGTGCTTAGGATTTTCATGAGAGCTCTGTAAGGAATAAGTTCAGAGCTAAAATGAACTAAATTGTGTCTGTTTTAATTCATGCTCTCCCATTTCTGACAGTTTTACTAAGTAATGGTGCGAGCACGCTGGTTCATCCAAGGAAATATGAATTTCCACCAGCAGTCTGTAGATTTCTCTCACAATACCACCTGTTATTAACAGCGCTTGACCACACAACAACAAATGTAATTACTGGCCTGACCTCTACCTATTCTAATCACACTCGCCAGGCTGACAGGAGTAATAATGTGTGATATATAATCGTTCTAGCAGTCTGAATGTGTATCAGACACACACATCTGTGTCGCACAGCAGCTTCTGGTAATACAGCTGAAGATATCACAGGGTGAGCAATGTTAAAGACGTTTATTTCCACCCAGAACACAGCACAGGGCACAGTTAGCTCACGTGCTAATACAGGATCTTGTCTGTGATGTAACAGTTGTTAACAGGTGCACTTGCACTTCGCCGCCTCATGTATGTTTCACATTGCCCTGAAGTGCACACTAAATAGAACGCATGCAACAGGCTGACACTTGGGTTTAGATTGTCGTTGTTCCATCGTTTAGCAACACAACAGCTTGGCCCATAAATTAATTATTGTTATGGAATGGATTGAGTTGTCTATCAGTCTCCGAGAGATGCTGCGTGAGTGCGTGATTGGATTGGCGTGGGAACCCGAGAGCTCATTACAGCTATGGAGACAAACAAGCAATGAGCAAAATAAAATCCAATCTGCTCTTCTTTTAAATACTTCGCCTTCCCAAAGAAATCAAAGCTGAGCTTAGTGCTTTAAAACATTGGTTCACACCTGACTTAGATATTCAGCTAATTAGAGATCCATGAATTGAAAGGAGTGTCATATAATTGTCTCAGTCAGGTGTGTTAAATAAGGTAGATATGCAAGATGTAGAGACTTTGGGAGAATTGGGATCCACTGCTTTAAAACACTCCTGATGCATGTCTGCTTTTTAATGAACGTATTGGTATCATAATAATTATTTTATAAAATGATTGCTACACTAATAATGATGTTTTTAAAAGAATACTCTCATTTATTATAGCTGATTTGATTTTTTTAAATTGTATTTGTGGTTTGGTTCAAACATGTGTATATACTGTATATATTTGTCACAGTTATGGACTTCTGTTCCTTTGTGTTATCCCTATTTGGTCATGTTCCGTTCCTAGTTTAGTTCATTGATTACTTAGCACAGCTACACGTGTTACTATGTATGTGTGTGTGTGTGTGTGTTTGTGTTTGTTTTTTTTTAATTTGCTTTTTACAACTTAATTTCATCTTAAATGTAAAATTAGCTAAAGATAAAACGTAATTAAAAATGTATAATGAACTATTATTTATAAAAATGGGCTGCAAGATTTGAGAAACTTAAAAACAACAAAACATGTTTATACTTGGCTTTACTTTTAACGAGAACAAACTCGTTTTTTTTTTTTTCAGTAAGAAATATATATTTTCTGTATGTGTGTATTTAATCTTTTTCCACTTTTTTTCTTTTCCCCTCAGTGTGTAAGCCCCCACAATGACCACCCCAAAACCACTCTGAACTCTCTATAAATTTCATATGAAAGAATTGTTAACACTTTAGATTAGGCAACACTATTCTCTATTAACTAGTTACTTATTAGTGTGCCTATTACTAATATATTGGCTGTTTATTAGCAGTTATTAAAGCACATATTATAGCATGACCATGTTTTAGATACGCTACCCCATATCCACACATAACTACTACAACAACGATCTTGCTTACTGTCAAATTAGGAGTTTATTGAGGGAAAACACTTTGTTAATCATGAATATGTTTTACTGAAATTGTCCTACCATCTGAATAATGCTTTTTGTGAATTGTGCAGTCAGCACAGACTCAGCTGCTACTACAGGCAACACATCTTGACAAACCACACTTACCAAGAGCAGACAACACAGAATGAGCTATGGGCTAGCTAAAGAATACATTCTTGCAGTCAAAGAAAGCTGGACTAAGTGCAGACAAATATAGAGGTTTTGAGACGTGTTTTTCAAGGTTGAGCTATGGATTCCAAGCAAGAAATCCAGAGACCAAAGATATCAAGCTGTATATAGGTGTACGAAAATCCACATTAAAATACAAGAACAAAAGATTGGTTTATTTAGAGGTAGAGCAAAGACTTTGCATGGATGTCCCTATGTATTGTATTTATGAGCAATGAAGAGAGCTCAGGGTGTTTCAGAGGACTAGAATAGAAAGATAAGAAAGAAAGCTTCAAATGATTTCAGCTCACAGTCCTATAGCATATCAAATTATTACAAGCCGCAGAACATCATATAAACATGAAACGCCATTATTTTCGCCTGCCTATCCTTTGATTCGGTGATAAATTGCATGTTTTCAAAGAAAGCGTAACTGTTCCCTTGTCTCAAAATGGTTCTCAATATTTTTTCAGGCACTCGCCATGGGAATGATGACAGAATATTACCACTACATTTTTACCACCCTGGTAAGCTATGTATGAATCTTTATATTATAATTCACTTTCAAAACCACAGTGATATTCACAGAGATTTTTACTTGTTTCATGGCTGGTAATGTTTCTGTTTTTGCTAATTACATTTACAGGAAGCTCCCTAGATTTTAGACTAAAGCTTATATATAACACACATTCCTATTGTGGTTTAGGCTCACATTTCAGTCAATTATTTAACTTTTTACATATTTTTAGGATCTCTTTGCATTGGATGTGGAGCCCTACCGCTACAGCGGGGTCAACATGACAGGATTCCGAATCCTAAACACAGAAAACAGCCAGGTTTCCTCCATCATTGAAAAGTGGTCCATGGAGCGTCTGCAGGCACCTCCTAAACCAGACTCTGGCCTGCTGGATGGTTTCATGACAGTAAGATGCTTTTACAGCATGTTCTCTTTTACAATATTTAAGACAGTGATTTTCACCTGCCTTTGATTCAGGACTCGGATTTCCCATGCCCACACGTGGCAACAATACACTGATTTAAAACTGGGTAACACTTTATTTTGATAGTCCACTGTAGACGTTCTCCTAACTATGAGTAACACGTCAACTAAAGTACCAGTCATTAGAGTATTAGTAGACTGTCTGCTTAATATCTGCTAACACTTTATTTTGATGGTCCCTCAACAATCATTCTACTGGCTGTCAAATTATTCTATTAACCCTATCCCTAGCCTTCTAGACTATACATAACTCTAAAGTTAACAGTTTGCTAATACTTAAATGAGAGTAAGTTGACATGTTGTTGCAAAGTTACTTATGGTCAGTAGAATGTCTAAAGTGGACTATCAAAAATTAAGTTGTTTCTCATACAAAACTAAAAAGCAACATTATTTAAACTCATATATAATAATTTAACATAACATATGGTCAGCACACACTATATGTATCCTTATTGCAAATGAATTTGTATTTAATGTCATTTGGGTTGTTAAAGTAGTTTTAGTTCACAGTTTTCAATGATTGAGTTCATGTCTTTTTTGCATCCATTTAACTTGGTTTTACCAAGTGATAGGTGAATTTGTGTTAAAATAGCTTATGATTGGACAATAGCATTAGACTCAATATATGCACTATATGCATTATTGCATGGTTAGTTGGATATTTAGTTTAGACAGATTTTTTGTGGTAATTGTAAGTCTCTTGCCTTTTATTTACAATTGTTGAGTCATAAAAACAGCATGATCTGAAAATACAGTCAAGGTTATAATAGTAGAGTTTGTTTTAATTGATGCTGGTATGTGCTGCAGGAAGTTGTTTGCTCTGTCTGTGTATAGCACTATTCCCCAGAGAACTTGAACCCACAACCTGCAGGGTACTCTGCGATCTGAAGCGTGGGTGACAAACAGGGACTCTGCTGTAGTGATCTAAAAACTGGATATCTGATATCAGCATACTGGCAGTATCCCACTTCTTCCTCAACAGTGGCTCTCCTATCCGGGAAAAGAGCCAAGATATAAACTCACTAGTGGCTGGGTGAGACGGAAACAGAGGAAAGATGAGAACTTACATGCCAAAAGGATCCAACCTGCCAAAATAACTCACATGGGACATAACACAAAGAGACTTTATTGGACTCATTCTTTTATGTCCTGTTTAGAGAGAAATTTACCCAGCTATGATGAGTGAAGACTTTCTGTCATGATTTACTCATGCTCATTTCGTTCCTAACCTGTCTGACTGTCTTTGTTCTGTGGAACACAATAGGAGATATTTAGTGGAATGCAAGGGATGCCTTATAGTCACTTTTCAAAATTTAAGGTCATTAAAAAGGCTCTTAAGTACTATAAATAAGAACATTGGTTGGGCTCATCATGGAGTTGTTTTAAAACAAGAGGAAACTGAATTTTTAAAACACCTACGTCCTTGCTCCAGGCAGAATTGCACAAGTCTGCTGCCTGTTTGACTTCCCAGTCATCTGGCTGTTTCCAAAATGATGTCCGTTTGTTCTGGTATGGTTGGACAGTAATAAACAAAACAAAAGTTTTATTTAACAAAAAGTACAAAAAGACAGCGGAAAAATAAGCCATACGAATGGAACAGTCTGTTTCAAGCTTTCTGAAGAGACATGATTGCTTTTTAACAGATTTAATTGAACATTCATTAATATAAACATTTATTGACACACACATATATAAGGCGCCTCAAATATGGTAAATAGAACCTTACCATTTTCTATTGATGTGCTAGAACCAGTGAGGTTTGTTTTCACATGCCAGGCAAACATGGTGTGCAATTATTTGGACTTCTTTTTCCACACTAAGCTATTATTTTCAATTCATCGATTTTAGATAAAGCTGTCCATAATTGTCACACTATTGGTGATTTTTTTTTTTAATTTGAAAGAAATGATTTATTTTCTTCTGATATTTATCTTCTAAATAAATGCACTGTGATTTAAGAATCTTTAAAAACAAGACAATACTAGTGAAGAAGAACATCAAAACCGCAAATGTTTAATTTAATTGTTTTATTTTATTTTGCTGTTTTATACATATATCAACTTTTCCAGTTTTATCAGAATGTACAGTAAAAGTGATTTACATAATCTTATGGTTGGAATCTGAATTTTTAAAAAAATGAATTAGTAATTAATGGAGATCTGTTGGAAATATTTTCAAATTTGAAGTGCTGCTAATACAACTTGTATGCTAGGAAGTTACATTTGGTGAACAATTAGATGTATTGTGTTTTCTTAACATTTTCTTTACCTGGTCTTATAGTGCCCTTAAAATTGTCTGCATAAAAAACAACAACAACAACACAGACTATGCCAGTAGTCTATTATGTAATGAGACTACTTCTTCAATGCAACCAAAACAGATGTGAATCACACAGCTGAGTTAAAAAAAAAAAACCTCTCCATATAACTCATGTGTTACATTGCGTGTATTCTGAGGTAGCCACTGACGTCAAACCTGACGTGAACTCTTTTGAGTTGTCGAGTCTGAATGTGCGTGAAGATAAATGAGATTTAGCAGATTTGATGTGACATAGCTGACTTACAATTGTTTCTTAAACAAATCTATTGTATGGCCATTTGGAATGAACGATTTGGAATACAAGTTGTGTGGATCACTATTTTAAATGTATATTGTATTTTTGGAGCTTGATAATGTGGATTTTCAAAAAATCATAAAGCTTTGGAACAGTATGAGGGAGAGTAATCCTTGAATAATTTGAAGAAGAGAGTGAACTATATCCATACACACATATAGACAGCTGAAGAGTCGATTAAAAGACTCAAAGCCTTTAATGAGCTGACTCAGCCTGTCTTACATCAGCATCAGTCAATCTTCACTCATCAGCTCAGAAAAAGGACAAACTCTCCCCATTCAACGCTGTCTATCGACAATACCTTTTAGTTGTAACATGATTATTTAGAAACCATAATGGTCCAGGTTTCCCTGAGAGCTGCATTTGAAGGTGTTAATTAATCAGCCAAATGGTGATCACTCAGAGGCTAATGCATACTGACACTGTGAAAAGTCTCAGTAAATGTTTGATTAGCAGTTTCACTGGTTCGCCATTTTTATGGTTCTGTCAAAGCTTTTTATTTAACCACTGTTACCTATTGAGCTGATACTGTAACAAATTCTAATTCTTTTTTACACTTTTATCTTAGCTTTAGCAAATTGTAAAATATTTTATATTTAGATAATGCATCCACAGTCAGTTAACTAACATATTGATGATGAATGTGTCAGATACAATTACAAGCAAGCACTTCCGAAAATTGCAAGCTCCATTGCAATACAACTTCCAAGACTCAAGATGTCAGGTTGATATTAAGAGTTCTTGTGAAGAAGAACAAGACGTTTAGGATATTTAAACTTAGACTTTTCAAATAAAACATGTTTTATTTGAGGCATTTAGTATTCAGTTCAATTCAAGTTTATTTGTATAGCACTTTTTACGATTCAAATCATTGCAAAGCAACTTTAGAGAAAATTAAGTTTCTACAATATTTAGTAGTAGCTTATCATTGGTGACTGTCAGTTTATGTACATATGGCAGAAATTTTCAGATAAATTAAGACGTAGTCAAACAGACGATGAACACTATTAACAGCAATTAATATATGATGCAATCACTCTTGTAGCAATATTTGGTAGTTCTGTATGTTGTTACAGGGTTAGCATCATCTGAGGTCCTCTGAGGGAATGACATCATCTCTCCTCAGGTGTTCCAGACTGAAGCTTGTGTAAATCTGTGGCAAAACAGAGAAACAAATAGAGACATAATTAGCATAGCTGCTGTTCCAACTAAGTAAAATTAATTAGTTTAACCCAAGCTAAAGACTAATAATGCACATTTGATCAGATAAAACTGCTGTCCAAAATTATGAGATGCATTATTTGAATGCTTGGCCAAAGAGATGTGTCTTTAATCTAGATTTAAACAGAGAGAGAGAGAGTGTCTGAACCCCGCACATTATCAGGAAGGCTATTCCAGAGTTTGGGAGCCAAATGCGAAAAAGCTGTACCTCCTTTAGTGGACTTTGCTATCCTAGGAACTACCAAAAGTCCAGCATTTTGATGGATTGTAGCGTGGTAGAATGCTAGTTAGGTATGCAAGAGCTAAACAATTTGCAGAAACTGTAAAATTGGGGTAATATGATCATATTTTCTTGACCCGGTAAGGACTCTAGCCACTGCATTTTGGACTACCTGTAGCTTGTTTATTGAAGATGCAGGACAACCACATTGCAGTGCATTACCATAGTTCCGTCTACAGTAACATATGTAACATGTTTCGTAGCTTGGCAATGTTTCTAAGATGGAAGAATGCTGTTTTTGTAAAATGGGAAATATGGTTTTCAAAAGACAAGTTGCTGTCTAATATAAGATTTTTGACTGTAGTGGAAGTAACAGTCCATCCGTCTAGTTGCAAACTGTAATCTATGATAGTGTACTGTTTTTTGGTCCAATAAGTAATATCTCTGTCTTATCCGAATTTAATAGGAGAAAATTAGTGGCTATCCAATCTTTTACATTTTTAACACACTCTGTTAGCTTAAATAATTTTGAATTTTCATCTGGTCTTGTTGAGATATATAGTTGAGTTGAGAAACTAATCCCGTATTTTCTAATAATATTAGCAAGGGGCAACATGTATATTGAAAATAGCAGAGGACCTAGAACAGATCCTTGTGGCACTCCATATTTTACTGCTGATAAATAAGATGACTTCCCATTTAAATAAACAAAGTGGTAGCGATCAGACAGGTACTATCTAAACCATCTTAGAACCTGCCCTTGAATACCTATATACTATATAGATCAATTTTGGAGAGCAATGTTGGACTTGCCATGGAAATGCGCTAACAAGGTGATGCCGCCTCGACGAGCGTTATCTTTCTGACCATAGCTCTCCAGCTCAGGTGAGCCTTCAAAGGAATCTTTCTTGATTCCAATCCTTCAGCTCTAACCCCGGGCCGAGGCCCTAACAAATAAGTTGAGTATGTAGCCTAGGCCTTTGGCCGTAAGGAGTACTGTCACAGACAGCCGTCTAATTGTCCCAGGGGCAACTCCCATGGAAATGGTAGAGTTGGTACTTAGTGTTTGCCATGATTCTGGCCTGCACTCCCCTCAGCATGGCGGCGTGGGTTTACTGTTCCCCATAGTGACCCCTAGAGGACGCAGTTTAAAGTTCCCTTGAAAGGGAACGTCTCATGTTATGAATGTAACCATGGTTCCCTTAGTAGGGAACGAGACACTGCATCCTCTAGCTCTCTGCCATGCTTCAGACGCAAGCTTCAGACGAAGAAATGAATGACGTGTTCTCCCGGTGCCTATTTATCCATAGTCGCACCGGTAGTGATGTTAGGGGCTGTCGCCGGCCAACTCGTTGGTGTTTTTTCAATGTATGCTTCAGACCCCTAGAGGATGAAGTGTCTCGTTCCCTACTCAGGGAACCATGGTTACATTCGTAACCTGAGACGTTATTTGATAATATAGCCACTGTGCTAAATAAAAACCTTGGATTGTTTTGGTTATTTTAAATAAGTTTGTGGATATGCTCGGCCCTGGCATTTTTTAAAGCCTGTCTATAGCTGGACGTACTGTTTTCCACGCAATTCTAAAATCTTCCAAGTTGGTTTTTCTCGATTTGTGATAAAAACTATGCGGCTCTCCGCTCTCTCAGCTGGACCAGCCTCACCTTTGGGTAACACAAACCTGCTTCTCCACAGAACCTCAAACATATCCTCAAAGGTAGACATTCATCCACCATTAAAGCGAGTAAAGCAATGGTTATGTGTGTGAATAGATTATTAGCAATGCAAGCAGGATTAGCGGGAACCACGCTGGCAATGTTAACGGGCTATAAGCTAAATAGCAGACTCAAGAAATCAAAATAAAACTAGCGATAACAAGGCGCTCTGATTGTTTATCTGACGATAGAGGATATATTCACACGTTATAGAAATTAAAATTATGGTGCATAAAATAGATTTTTACGATAAAAATAGTCAATAAAGAATTAACATGATGGAGCTCAAACTCAAGACACACAACTGCAACAAACAAGAAGTGACATGATTTAGTATCAAATAAACTGTTAATTGAAAGTAAGAAGTTTAAAAGAAAAGTATACACAACATTTCCATTAAAATATTGTCTGCTTTCTGTACAACAGTTTTTGGAGACTGCTGCACCAAAATCTGAGCACTTTCTTTCCCCAAGAGTAATTTGTTGTTGTTTCACATATGGATCTATTATTGTGGTATTGTGGATTTCATGTTGCTGGTATTTTTTTAGCGAGAATAAGCTAGACCAGACTTTGTGCAGAATTTTTTTTTTTTTAAACAAAGCAGTGCTTATTTTTTTTAAAAACATTTTCATGATTTTTAAGTCTTGATGACCAACAATTCTGAAAGCTTTATTTATTTATTAATATTTTTAAATGAAAATACTAACAACGCTGTTGTATTATTACTTCTTGATAGGGCCAGAGTTTGAGAGATTCAGTTACGGATATTGTGATATCAAATTCCACATATTTTCTCTTTGGACAATAATTAATCTTCATTCGGTGAAAGGCTGCCGTGAGTCATGGTTTAACATGGATAATGAAAATGACCTAACAAGGGCCTCAGACTTGTTAGCATAATTTCCTTCTGTGCTAATTGCTTTAACTTCTGTCTGATTTACTTGGAGGGAGCTCATTTACAGGACAACACCCATTCATGGCTGCAGTGCCAGTGTCCTTGTGGGTTTATTTAAGGAGACAGAGCAGAAAAGACTTTGATTCTCAAAAGTGTGTGATTTTGTGTTAGCACTGTTTGTATTTCAGTTTGAGTTATTTGGTACAATTAAAAGACTGCAGACAGCTAAACAGCTCAAGTAGAAACAACAACAACAACAAACTATTGCACTAGCATAAGCAAAGCTGCTTCTCATTGAACAAAACATCATGCCTCATAGTGGTAGTACTGTACATGCAGTTCCCTTTCAGACGGTCACTCTCGACGACACTTCGAGAGACCAATCTACTTTGAGTGTAACTAAACGAGCCAATGCATATTGGCATGCAATTATTGCATCCAGCTGCTGATCACAGCGTGGGCATAAAAAGGCAGCATGTGCAATGAATACCAGCTTTTCTCTCCATAGCCGAGCATTCACATCGTTCTGCTCCTTAATAATCTACTGAGAGAAGAAGACTTAACGAGTTCAGCATGCTCTTCGAGAGCTCTTAGTGTTGGCAGTATGGCGCTTCAGCAGTGGTGGCTTCCCGTGTCGTGTGGGTTGCAAAAATCTGGCTGCACTACCCCATTTGTGTTGCAGGAGGCCATGTCCCCTGTTCGCTTCAGCATGCTAAAAGAGCTTTCTCTCTAAAAGAGCATTTACGGGTGTGTCTTTTTAAAGACAATGCTGCGTGGCAAACTTTGTAAAGATGATATGGGTCTTGCTGTAGACAATGTATCACCCGCGCGTTTCTGGAAGCGGTTGTTACCTGGTGCTGGGTGATGGTCACGATTGCTGCCTCACGTGCCTGGGCATTTAGCATGCTGATGTGACATTTGTGGATGAGTCATGTTCTCATTACGGGAAGATGATCACCTCGGAGTCACAGGCAAAGCTATTTTCCTCAAAGGGGCGGAGTTTCGTGGCCTCTACCTCAATCTTGTTATTGTCATGGCGGCAGTCAGGTGGGGGCTTGTTCAGGCAGTAGCACGGGCGGTCTGTGAAACCAGGTAAGCATTGAAACAAGTTGAGTCCCTGCACTTCACCATGCTGCCCCACTGCGGGTATGGCAGAGGTTCCATGGTCCCGCTTGCACTGTATCTTGGTGCCTGGCTACCCAGCACATCTTGCTGGCTTCTGCAGACAATCTGCCTTGACTACACAATTCAGTTCACACAGCGTCCCCCCAAGTTCAACGGCATCCGCTTCACAACTGTGAACATGGCAGATGCTCCTGTCTTTTGTGTGGAGATCACAGTCCTACTGGTGAAGGATGCGATAGAGTCGGTCACTCCAGCTGATATGAAGAGGTGGTCTTTCAGGCCTTATTTCATTGTAGCTAAGAAATGTGGTGGGTTACAACCAGTCTTGAACGAGGCCCTTCCGCCAGTTAATGTAACGTTCAAGATGTTGTGACACAGAAACGCATCTTCTGGTGCATCCATCTTTGAGATTGGTTTGCAGCGATCAACCTGAAGGACTTGTATTTTCTTGTGCTGAACCTTATGTGCCACAGACCATTTCTTTGGGTTGCGTTTGAATGACGGCATACCCTTTCTCCCCAAGTCTTTACTAAAGTCGCAGAGGGGGCTTTTGTTCGCATCCTCAACTAACTCGTGCGCGGTCAGTGGTGAACTGCTTGAATTCATTCAAGGGCAGGGCTGCGGTACCACTGAAACTATTTCTTGGGGCATATGGCAGCTGCAGCGGCACTTACACCACTAGGGCATATGAGACCACTTCAGCACTGGCTTATGGCCGAGTCCCGAGGTGGTTGTGGCAGCACAGCACTCACTAGGTCCAATTTACACCAGCCTGTCGCCAAACCTTCACTCTGTGGTCAGATCTTACGTTTCTCTGGGCAGGAGTGCCCCTGGAACAGGTCTTCAGGCATGCTGTGGTTTACACAGAAGCCTCCATCACTAGTTTGGGGGGGCCACATACAATGGGTGTTTGGACTGGCCTCAATCTGCACTCAATGGCCTAGAGTTGTTAGCAGTGCACCTTGCCTTGAACCATCTCAAAGGACGCTTATGAGGCAAGCACGTGCTGGTCCAAAAGGACAACACAGTCACCATTGCGTACATCAATCAACAAGGTGGTCATTCACATTCCGGGCCTGCTCAATCATATGTCCAACAAGCGGTCTTGAGCTACTAGTGGTGACTCTATTGTCAAGCTGATTTGGAGATGTTTCAGAGCCACCTAGGTAGACCGGTTTGTCTCTCCAGAAACCTCTCACAGCCAGTTGTTCTACTCCCTGACTGACGGAACACTCGGCATGGACACATTGGCACAAAGCAGGCCAAAAAGCTTGCTTAAGTATGCATTTTTCCCCAGTGAGCCTTCTCGCACAGTCGGTGTACAAAGTCAGGGAGGACGAGGAGCAGGTCTTGCTCGTGGCACCGTATTGGCCCACTCGGATCTGGTTCCCCAAAATAGTGCTCATCACAACAGCCCCTCCCTGGCAAAGAGCCCCGATCAGGGTTGTGCTTTCCTTTTTGCAGCAAGGGCTGTAGCAAAGACTGTCTCCCTCCATCCTTAAAGTCTATGTCACTGCAATCGCTGCTAACCATGACCCCGTGGAAGGGAAGTCGGTAGGTAAGCATCAGGATCCTTAGGGGGGCCAGAAGGATAAATCCTCCCCGCACCCCCCATACCCTCTTAAGACATGTCTCTAGTGCTAAAAACACTACACCAGGGCCCATTTGAGCCTTTGCACTCATTTGAGTTTCTTTAATTGAAAACTCTGCTCCTGCTTGCACTGGCCTCCATTAAGAGGGTAGAGGACCTGCACGCATTTTTGGTCGAAGATAGGTGCTTAGAATTTGGGCCAGCTGACACCCAGGTAATCCTAAGGCCCTGACCCAGATATGTGCCCAAGTTTCCCACCACTCCCTTCATCAGCGGCTCGGCTCCTATGCGATAAGCTGGTATGCATTGCACCTGCTGCCTTTTTATGCTCACACTGTGATTAGCAGCAGCTGGATGCAATAATTGATAATAATTAATGTGCACTGGCTTGTTTAGTTACACTCGAAGTAGATTGGTCTTTCGAAGCGACATCCAAATTCGTCGATCAGTGTTGGTGAGTAGTCTCAAGCCTCAAAACTGCTTGTAATTTTTAAATGAAAATTACAAGGCCTATGATAAACTTTTACAGTGTTGAAAAAAAATGTTACCCACAAGATAACAGATAATTTAAAAAGAAAGTGATGAATGGAGCTGAGTAGTGCCGTCAAAAGTACCTGTAGAGAGTCTATTTTAGTGTTTGTGCTGTAAAAAAATTATTTTGACAGTATGTTTTACTGGTATTGATACTGACTACATCAACTACTGTTCGGTAAAAGTTTGTATCTCGGCAACCTAGTCAAAATGTAAAAAAAATGGAACTAGAGATGGTAAAAATAAAAGTAGATAAATAAATAAATGTAAATTAATAATAATAATAATAATAATAATAATAATAATAATAATTAATTGAACAAATGAATGAATTAATAATTTTTTGGCATGGGTCAATTCTGTCTCTCTGTATTAGAGGTGTGTGATATTTATTGTCTATGATATAATCTTAATTGTTGTCTTAACAGTATGCAAACTGATATTATCGAGTACAGATGCTGGTCATATAATTAGAATAGCATCAAAAAGTTGATTTATTTCACTAATTTGACACTAAAACTGCCAGTAGGTGGCAGAAAATCCTGTTTAACTGTTGTATAATGTTAATTTTGTTAATAAATTTTATTATTATTATTATTATTATTTTATTTATTTATTTTTTGCAAAGTGAGCGACATACAGGTGCTGGTCATTTAATTAGAATATCATTAAAAAGTTGATATTTCACTAATTCCATTCAAAAAGTGAACCTTGCATATTATATTAATTCCTTACACACAGACTGATACATTTCAAATGTTTATTTCTTTTCATTTTGATGATTATAACTGACAACTAAGGAAAATCCCAAATTTTGTATCTCAGAAAATTTAAATATTGTGAAAAGGTTCAATATTGAAGACACCTGGTGCCACACTCTAATCAGCTAATAACTCAAAATACCTGCAAAGGCCTTTAAATGGTCTCTCAGTCTATTTCCTTTGGATATCAGGGTCCCAGAGTCTGGAGGAAGAGAGGAGAGGCACACAATCCACGTTGCTTGAGGTCCAGTGTAAAGTTTTAACGCATTCTTATCCCAAGGCATCAAATACTGACCCTTTTGACATTTCGTCAACATCCTACGCACATGGCACCCTCTAGCGTCAATATGAGACACAGATTATGGGTTAGGGTTAGGGTTAGACCGCTAGGAGGTGCCTTCTGGCCCATATTTATCTGCGTCTAATATTGACGCTAGAGGGTGCCATGTGCATAGGATGTTGATGAAATGTCAAAAGGGTCAGTATATGACGCCTTGGGATGAGAACGGACTGAAAGTTTCCACAGTCAGTGATGGTTTGGGGTTTGGGGTGCCTGCTATTGTCGATCCACTGTGTTTTCTGAGGTCCAAGGTCAATGCAGCTGTATACCAGGAAGTTTTAGAGCACTTCATGCTTCTTGCTGCTGACAAACTTTATGGAGATGCAGATTTCATTTCCAAACAGTACTTGGCACCTGCACACAGTGCCAAAGCTACCAGTACCTGGTTTAAGGACCATGGTATCCCTGTTCTTAATTGTCCAGCAAACTCGCCTGACCTTAACCCCATAGAAAATCTATGGGGTATTGTGAAGAGGAAGATGCGATATGCCAGACCCAAGAATGCAGATGAGCTGAAGGCCACTATCAGAGCAACCTGGGTTCTCATAACACCTGAGCAGTGCCACAGACTGATCAACTCCATGCCACACTGCATTGCTGGAGTAATTCAGGCAAAAGGAGCCCCAACTAAGTATTGAGTGCTGTACATGCTCATACTTTTCATGTTCATACTTTTCAGTTGTCCAGGATTTCTTAAAATCCTCTCTTTGTATTGGTCTTAAGTAATATTCTAATTTCCTTAGATACTAAATTTGGGATTTTCCTTAGTTGTCAGTTATAATCATCAACATTAAAAGAAATAAACATTTGAAATATATCAGTCTGTGTGTAAGGAATAAATATAATATGCAAGGTTCACTTTTTGAATGGAATTAGTGAAATAAATCAACTTTTTGATGATATTCTAATTAAATGACCGGCACCTGTATGTCACTCACTTTGCAAAAAATAAATAAATAAATAAATAAATAAAATAATAATAATAATAATAAAATGTATTAACAAAATTAACATTATACAACAGTTAAACAGGATTTTCTGCCACCTACTGGCAGTTTTAGTGTCAAATTTATTCATCCAAGACAGGTCTAAACCAACCAGCATAAAAACATTAATCTATCATACAAAATGATATTGCAGATATCACACACCCCTAGTATGTATATGATGAAACTGTCTGGTGTCAGTGTCTTGCAGGATATCTTTCTGATCGCCAGCTCTCGGTAAGGAGTAAATGTGTGATCGAAGGGGACAGGTAATCCTCAGCCCCACCAGCATGGCTCTATTCAAATACTAACGTTCCGCAAATAGCCCATAAAGCATGAGTATCAACCTCCGTATCTTTCATAACACCCATTAAACTTTCCTCAAGTCCTTTTTGCTTAACAAATGGACTCCTTGAGGAGCTGCCAGCTTTCTCTGATCCCATTAGCCCCCTCCATTCCAAGGTCATCACAGTATTGCCTAGAAAGAATCCCTTTTTAATGCCAATCCCTATACCCACAGGGCTTTAACACATTTAGGTTTTCTGGAATAATCCAAGAGCCCTGGAGAGAAATGACTGAGCTCACTAGCCAGAAATGATTGAAATGACTCCATAATGTGTGGGTGCATGTGACAAGCATGTGATGTTGTATTTGGCTGGGAAATTTCTTCACTGCACCTTGGCTGCATTTTCCTTGCTGCAAGATGAGAATGTCTCTGTAAAGCTCTGGTATTTGAAAAAAACCCCACCCTAGCCAACCCCTTTAAGCCATGGCCGACTGCCTCCTCCACAGATAAGGGTGGTTGGTTGGTTTTGGTTTGGATTGAGGCGCTGAAATTTGGCTCAGACCTGGACCACATGCTATTGGAGGTATTTACACAGCGGTTAGGCTGACATGAGGAGGATTTGACATGAGCATTTCAGCTCATCCCGAAATACTGAGCCAGCTTTTGTGCACCTGAACAACACAGGAATCTCCAGTCTTTCAGTCTGTGAAAGTTTTTCATAAAGCAAGTGGCTTTTTTGTCCCATTCTTGCAAATGGATGTATTCTAAAATGGCAGCGGTTTATTGCTCCGTTCCAAATCAGTGAGCGACATTACTGTCTACTGTTTACACAGGCGGCTGTCTTCCTAAGCAAAAATGGAGCCTCATAAATAATTGATTTGAATTACGTAGCAAAGGAGAATTGACTTTCAGTTGATTCCCATTGAGTTTTATATTATCATTTGGCTATAAGCTAAAGCCATGATACTCTTATGAGCATAAAAATAATTATATGATTACATGTATTCATATTTACATTATAATGTTGGGTAAAATTATTTATTTTAATTAGTTTAATTGTGAATTTTCTTTCTGATGCAAAGTAAGCATTCATTAATGATGGACCATTAAAATGATGAAAAATAACAAACCTGATATATACTTATTTTTAAACATTTCTGCTTTTACTACAGTTACAACCCCTCAAGAAGACATTGTTTATTTGTTTCATTTCAAGACATTTGTCAGGTATTTGTCCTTAAAATTCTCTTTTGTACAGGACTAATTTCATACGCATCTCATCCCAAGTCTCTGCTTATTCCAAAAAGTCATTTTTGAGCTAGTAATGGAGGCCTGAGCCATTAATATGAGCTAATGTCATTTAGTCTTTTAGTTGTGAACTAATATTACTGAAAAAGGGTGGTTGAAATGTCAATTGGGCAGACTCATTTCCTGAGGAAAAACATTATAGGTTTCCAGTTGGATTGCTATATCAGACCTGTGCAGGTTACATCATGCAATAACTTTTACATTTAAAGTGTTATTTCTATTTGATTTAACAATTAAAAACTACTTTAGTTAGTGTAACTTAAGTTTTCTTAAAAAAACAAAAAACAAAAACAAAGATAAGAGTAAAGTGATATGAAATCATGAAATTTACCAAAAGCACATTTTAAGGTATCTACACAGTGCTGTTAACTATGCCATTTATTGCCATTTTATTTTTACTGGGTGGGGGCGGGGGGGGGGGGGGCGCAACATCAGAAGTGTGCATCTTAGAGGGAATAGTGCCCAACACTTTATGAAATGTACACAGTAGGGATGCATCTAATTAAGACAAAGCATCTCCATTCGGATGGGAGTTTGCATTTAGTTTGTGTGTGTGTGTATGTGAGCACCAATCTGCTGCAATGTGTTACTTGAAATATTTTTGCCAAGCAGTTGTTGCTGATATTATCAGTGTGTGTCCCACACAGCTCACATGCTCCACTTTTGTTTAGTATTGCAATTTTCCATGGCTCATGTCACTATTGCCAATGCCTGTGATCCCTTAAAACGCTGTCTAAGTAGGCAGCTTACTTGTTTTTGGAACAGTGCTTATGTTTGTGGTCGAGGTTTTACATTTATCCCACTCACAATTTCATAGAAACTGCTCATTTCTGAGTTGCAGAACACAGTGAGAACAACAAAAATGACATGAAAAATATACAATCCATGTTCTGCCGGATTGCATTTTTTTTTTTTTTTTTTGATTGGGGTGTTGTGCTGTGGAGTAGAAAAGTGCTGTCACATGGAGGCTGATCCGACACATGAGGCTAGATTAATGACTCTGAGCCCTGCAGTGTAACCATCAGGTATCCAGTAAGACAAGTGTCTCTGGAGGCAGGTAACACCACAGACAGGAACCATCATGTTGATTTTGGGAAGCCAAAACAGTGCCATTCCGTTCCTCCCCTCTTTGCTCCCTTCTTTCCCTGAAGAATTCTTGCGGTTGCATCCTCTTCCTCCTGGGAGACACAATGTGTTGCTTCTCATTTCCACAAAACATATCTCTTCTCTGAGCACCACAACAAAAAAATATCATTTTGTCCTTCCTTGAAGCGCAGAGCATTTGGTCTGTTTCTCTTTTGCTTTATTTATTTATTTATTTTTTTCTTCTGTTAGGATGTTTTCCATTCAAAATAATAAAATAGTTCAGGCCATTTGTATGCTCCTAGAAGTTTGAGACTATCAGCGTGTTATAAGCAGAAGATGAAGCTTCCCAGTTACTGAGAGTAGGGTTGTGCTGTTGATATTGCACTGGTTTGGGCTTTGCTTCAGTCAGCACCTAAAGCCATCATTAGATCTGTGACTCTTGACTGCTGGTGGACTCACTCCACTCGTTCTCTGCATGTTTAACTGTCATCGCCATGATCTATGCCAGCTCAGCATCTGACGCTACAGGGCACTTCTGGGTATGAGTTCATGAACAGACCAGCAGAGGGGAACGCAGTATTAGCACTGATCTAGAACCTCCCTCTGGGACTAACGCCTTTATAGACAGACTCTGGAGCAGAACCCTTTGAGTAGAAATCTTGAAACTGTTTTACATTGGCATCTGGCACTTTGAAAGAACATCTGAATTAAAAAAAAGGCATTTACATTTCAAATAAGGCAAGCATCACTATTAATATAATCCCAGGCTCATTATAAAATTATATTACCGTACGGTGCTTCTTGCACATTTCGCGACATATTTAAAATGAAATGTCCTGTGAGCCATGAGAAAAGTGCATTCAGTTTTGTCTGAAGTGACATCGTGGACAGTGTTGGGAAGGTTACTTTGGAAATGTAATAGGTTACAGATTACAAGTTACCCTGTTTAAAATGTAATAGTAGTGTAACTTTTTCAATTACTTTATCAAAGTAATGTAACTAATTACTTTTGAGTACTTTTTGATTACTTTTCTAAATTTGTGAAAATTAAAGAATAATAAATAAAAGCATATACATCAACTTAAATACAGTTATCTAATAAGCATGTGACGTATTCTGTGTAATAAACTCCTGCAACATTGGTGTTTTTTTAAACTGCTGTCTCTTTATAAGATGATAGTTTTCTCAAAATAAGTAAAATGCACATTAAGTGTCACAAAGCAGTTCTAGAAATTATGTTTATGTGCTTGTGTACTCCTATATTGAGGCAGCAGAGGTTGAAAACACTGCGAGCTTCAGTAGGCCTATGTGTAGTAAATGAAACCATGTCTTTGCCATTAATTTACTGGAGGGGCGGACTGGGAAAAAAATTCAGAATGGAAAATTCAAACTCATACAAACAAATTCATGGACAAAACTATTTTTTGTGTGGACCTGACATAAAAAAGGTTTAAATCTTTAATTTGGGGACATGCAAAATAATTAAAAGTTCTCTCCTGAACTGCACCTTCACTTCCATTTTTCTCTTCAGTCTTTTTATTTTGCCCTGTTATCCATCTCTCTCATGACTTTAATACTCAAGATTGAACAAAACTATACTTTACAATACAATACCCTACAATACTACAATATCTTTATAGAAAAAAATCCTAATACTGTACAGGAGTCATGTTTTTCCCTTACAAAAAATTACCATGCTTTTATTAGCCTATATAAAAGTAATATAACCTTGTTTTATTTTTTGTTATTTTTTGCAAATGGATAAATAAATACATTTGTAAAATAATTTTACATTTTTGGTTATCACAGTTAAACAATAGTAAACATTTTCTCTGGATTTATAGTTAAATATTAAAATGTTAATTTTCGTAAGGGTTGTGTTGTTGTCTGTCGTTGCTCCCCCTAAACCTATAAAAAAATGATTTTTTTTTTTAGCTAAATTACTACTATAACATTACAACAGATAATAATGATGTCCTTTATATAGTATTTTGAGTGATGACTGATGAGCAACGTGCTGCTGCTTGATTAAATAAATAAAAAAACAAAGACAAAAAGGCATCTTTACAGATGAAACCGACCTGAAACCCTGAACAGTAGTTCAGCTTCTCTGCTCCAGCAATCCTCTCTCTCTCTCTCTCTCTCTCTCTCTCTCTCTCTCTCTCTCTCTCTCTCTCTCTCTCTCTCTCTCGCATTGATTACTCTGAGTCTGATCCAAACTGTTTGGCGGAGGCGCGGAGAGCGCGCGAGTCATGACTAACAATTCATGATTTATTAGAGATTTAATTATCAAATGGCGTATTCGCAAATGATCGCTTTAGTACATTCGGCAGGCAATTATACAATAATGATATTAAATAGTGGGGCAAAATCGGCTGTCAGGCCACCGGGAATTGTCCTGGTTCTCCCGGTGTCCAGTCCGCGCCTGATTTCCACAGACACGCAGAATGTGCAAGTCATATATTGCATTTTTGGGGCTTTATATTCACAGACACTAGTCGATGTCATGTTTTGATTCAAGTGTACTGACCTACTTTTGATTTATTCATCCAAAATGTGGCATATTCCGTCCGCGTTTGGCATTCCATTTTTATGACTGGATTCTATGAACCAGACTGTATTTCCGCATCCTGGAAATGATTAGGGCGGTATGTCTCAGAATAGTCAGTGCAATTTGGGAAAGAAATCAGTTAAATCTGTATGTGGATGTGTGTAAATATTCAAATGTAATCCCCTTTGTAATCGTAAAAAATTTCATAAGTAACTGTAATTTAATTACTCATTTTTTCTTAGTAACTGTAACTAATTACAGTTACAATAATTTTGTAATTAAATTACGTAACGCCGTTACATGTAACTAGTTACTCCCCAACACTGATCGTGGATGTGGCATTTCAAGGAATGAAATGTCTAGTGAACCTGGAGAGCTACCGTCCGTCAGAATTCAGATTTCAGCTCCAACCCCAGTCAGACATGCCTGAGCTAGCTAATCAAGGTGTTCAGTGCTACCTGATAATTACAGAAAGGTTTGTTGGAGCAGGGTTGGAACTGAAGACTGCAGGACAGTAGCTCTTCAGGAGCAGGGTTGGGAATCCCTGGTCTAGTGAGTCATGCTAAAAGTTTAATGCTCTATTGCATTTAAAAATAACATAACCAAACTGTTGCTAGAAACATAGCACTTGTGCACAGCAATGTTACAACAACCACCCGGAACACTCAACTTGCAGTGCCCTAGCAACTACTCAAATCACCAAAGCAACCACCTTACCCTGTCCTAGCAACCACCCCGATTACCCTAGCAACACAGCTTTTTAACTGTGTGTATTATCCTGCCTACTATGTCTTCTGTTATTTTGACTCCATTTATAAGACTCCATGGTAGACCATTTAAAAGCATGTCCATTTATATGACTCACAGAAGGAGCTCTGTTTAATTGGAGAGGCCATTCTTTAAGTCTTGGAAACTCATTTATGGCTCCCAGAAGTGGAGTCTGGGCATGCATGCATTGGTTCACGGACACTTAGATATGGCTCTGACCTGTCATATCTTTGCAAAGAAGGGAGTAAGATTTAAAAGAAAAAAAGCATCTATTTACAGAAAGCTACAATTAATTATATTCCTATAGTTATTTTAGCTGCAGTCTTTACTGTATAAATAAAATTCAATTCAATTCGAGTTTATATGTATAGCACTTTTTACGATACAAATCGTTGCAAAGCAACTTTACAGAAAATTAAGTTTCTACAATATTTAGTAGTAGCTTATCAGTGGTGACTGTCAGTTTATGTACATATGGCAGACACATATGGAAAAATCAATTCAAAGACGCAATCAAACAGATGATGAACACTATTTACAGCAATTATTATATGATGCAATCAAACTTATAGCACAATTTGGTAGTTCTGTATGTTGTTACAGGGTTGGTATCATCTGAGGTCCTCTGAGGGGTCAGCATCATCTTTTCTCAGGTGTTCTGGATCCAGACTGAAGCTTGTGTAAATCCTGTCAATTCTGTGGCAGAAATAGAGAAACAAATAGAGACATCATTTACGTAGCTGCTGTTCCAACAAAGTAAAATTAATTTGTTTAACCCAAGCTAAAGAATAATAATGCACGTTGATCAGATAAAACTGCAGTCCAAGATTATGAGATGCATTATTGGAATACTTTACCAATGAGATGTGTCTTTAATCTAGATTTAAACAGAGAGAGTGTGTCTGAACCCCGAACATTATCAGGAAGGCTATTCCAGAGTTTGGGAGCCAAATGTGAAAAAGCTGTACCTCTTTTAGCCAACTTCGCTATCCTAGGTAATACCAAAAGTACCTTACCTTAAAGTACTGACCTTAGGGAGCGTGATGGATTGTAACGTGTTATGAGGCTAGTTAGGTCGCAGGAGCTAAACCATTAAGGGCCTTGTAGGTAAGTAATAACATTTTGTAACTGATATGGAACTTAATAGGTAGCCAGTGCAGGGACTGTAAAATTGGGGTACTATGATCATATTTTCTTGACCTGGTAAGGACTCTAGCTGCTGCATTTTGGACTACCTGTAGCTTGTTTATTGAAGAAGCAGGACAACCACCTAGCAGTGCATTACAATATTCCAGTCTAGAGGTCATGAATGCATGAACTACAGTAGCTTTTCTACATCAGAAACAGGTAACAATAAAATTGTCTAAGCAAAATATTATAAATCATGAAAAATCATGCAGTCCTGCTTTTACAGCATCAGAATATATATCTTTATTATTATTATTATTTTTTTTTTTTATGTGTTTCAGTCCAAAATGTCAGATAAGATTTGAAGCAAATTGTTCCTCTTTCAGAATGTGATGTGTCTATAACATCATACACAAAGCACAGTAGTGTCTACAGCATATGTTGAATGCATAATTACAGTGACGTCTCTGATATTTCTGTAGTTTTATATCATAATATACACGACCCACACTTTACAATTTTCCATCTGCTCTTTAAAGAATTAATCAGATATGAATCAATTATGGGTGTACACGTATGTACAATTCTTACTCTGATGTTAGATGTTAATCGTATTTCATTTGATGTTGATGATATTACATTAGATGTTACTTTTAAGCCATGGAGACATATTAATCCATTCATGCATTAACTTCCTTTTTGTTTTGACAGATTTATATTTCTACTAAATGATACATCATTCATATTATGTGATCATATCACACCTAGATTATGATTTTTATCAGTACAATTGTTGTTTCTTTTATATTTTTGTATAACTATTGTTTCTTAAGGAAATATTATTTTATTATAAATTATGTATTGAAATGATACTGTTAGTGTTACCATGGATATAGCCATTATTGCTAATAAACATAAACATAATGCATTGTTTTGTTAAAACATAAATGTGACCCTGGACCACAAAACCAGTCTTATGTCACTGGGGTATATTTTTATATTTTTAGCAATAGCCAAAACAACATTGTAACATTGTTTCTTTTATGCCAAAAATCTTTAGGATATTAAACAAAGATCATGTTCCATGAAGATATTTTGTCAATTTCATACTGTAAAATATATCAAAACTTAATTTTTATTTAGTGATATGCATTGCTAAGAATTCATTTGGACAACTTTAAAGGCAATATGCTCAGTATTTAGATTTTTTTTTGCACCCTCAGACTTCCAGATTTTCAAATAGTTGTATCTCTGCCAAATGTTGTCCGATCCTGGTAAACCATACATCAATGGAAAGGTTATTAATTCAGATTTCAAATGATTTGAAAAATTGTCACTTTAAGGGATAGTTCACCCAAAAATGAAAATTATGTCATCAATGACTCACCCTCATGCCGTTCAAAACCTGTGAGACCTCAGTTTTTCTTTGGAACACAGTTTAAGATATTTTAGATTTAGTCCTAGAGCTCTCTATCCCTCCACTGAAAACGTATGTACGGTATACTGTTCATGCCAAGAAAGGTAATAAAAACATCATCAAAGTAGTCCATGTGACATCAGAGGGTCAGTTAGAATATGTTGAAACATCTAAAATACATTTTGGTCCAAAAATAGCAAAAACTACAACTTTATTCAGCATTGTCTTCTCTTCCGTGTCTGTTGTGAGAGAGAGTTCAAAACAAAGCAGTTTGTGATATCCGGTTCGCGAACGAATCATTCGATGTAACCGGATCTTCTTGAACCAGGTCACCAAATCGAACTGAATCGTTTTAAACGGTCGCGTTTCCAATACGCATTAATCCACAAATGACTTAAACTGTTAACTTTTTTAATGTGGCTGACACTCGCTCTGAGTTCAAACAAACCAATATCCTGGAGTAATTAATTTACTCAAACAGTACACTGACTGAACTGGAGAACTGAAGATGAACACTGAGCCGAGCCAGTGTCGAGTGCCGAGCAGTGCTATAATACTGATGTTTTGTGTTTTTTCCATTAAAATATATTCACTTATGTGCTGATTTCCAACAAAAGACAGAAGTCTGATGCAATTGTACTTACATGAACGGGGTCTTTTATCACAGGGACGGCTCCATGTTTTAATAGCAAACGATGTGCAAATCCAGCGTCGACTTGGGCCTTGTTTATAAAACATTTTTAATTTGTGGATTAATGCTTATTGGAGATGCGAACCATTTCAAATGATTCAGTTCGATTTGGTGAACTGGTTCAACCGGTTCACTAAGAAGAACCGGTTAAATTGAACGATTCATTCGCGAATCGGACATCACTACCAGACAGATCATTGTTCAGTGTCTCATTGTTCATTTTGAAATAATATTTAATGTGACACGGGGAGAACGAGTCGTCTCAGGGAGTGATTCGTTCATTCGCGCATGTGCAAAATTCTATAGGTTCTGTACTGGAATTAGTCTAGTAGATCACCTTTTTCAGTCAATGCAGTTTAAGCCGGAAAGAGAATTGATTGGTTCATCTATCGAGTCTTCGGGTTTTTCGAGTCGTTCATTCATCACATGACAGACCCATAAGCATAATCAATGCAGTCTTGAGCCAGAAAGAGAATTGATTAGTTCATCTCTTGACTCTTCAGGTTTTTCGGGTTGTTCATTCATCACTTGACACAGCTTTAACATGTGCAGTCTGAGTCAGAAAGAGACATAATGATAATAATAACTATGACTTTATTACCTTTGTTACAACATTCAGTGTATGGAAATTAACCATCATGACAGAAATTCACACATTTATAAACTGTAAGCAGTAAAAAGCTGCAATTTGAGACCAGAAACGCAGTAACTGTAAGAGTAAATAATAATTATAATAATGATGATAATATTGATGATGATGATGATAATATTAATAATAATAACTATGTACCTGTTTGTAAGGAAGCTTGTAAATTAATTTATCTATCAAATGCTGTCACGTCACGTGACAAAATAACGAACAGTATGTTAAAGCCTTTTACACAGACTATGATTAAAGCTTATGTGGCTGTCACGTGATGAACGAACGACTCTAACCTGACGACTTGTCAGATAAGAGGTGAGGTGAGCCAATCATAAACTGAAGACCCAGGTAAACAATGAATTAATCTTTTCTGTTTCTTATAGCATTATAATTTTGTATTTGTTGTAGTGTGATCAACGTTTACGTAAGTACTAGTAGACATGTTAAGGAAGTAACACATAACATTTTAAATTCGATTTTGATAAAAATAAACGAAATGACTCAAAGAAAAAAAAAAAAAAAGATTAGTTCCTTTTGCTGAATGACACTCAAAGGTCCGAGTCGGTAAACTAATAAGAAATTCCCATCACTAGAATGAATCAGCTTTTTGAATGAATTGGTTGAATAAATGATTCAGTGATTCACTCATTAACACAGTTGAATCCTTTGTTTCTGAATGAATCAGCCATTTGAATGAATCGGTTGAATAAATGATTCAGTGATTCACTCATTAACACAGTTGAATCCTTTGTTTCTGAATGAATCAGCCATTTGAATGAATCGGTTGAATAAATGATTCAGTGATTCACTCATTTACACAGTTGAATCCTTTGTTTCTGAATGAATCAGCCATTTGAATGAATTGTTTGAATCTCATTGACTCACTCATTAACATTCACATGCTGTCTCCTACTGGCATTTTTATTTTCACATTTCATATTTCAAATATCAGTATTCAACGTTTTATGTTAAAATAAAAAAATAGGCCAATTTATACTTCTGTATCTGCAGTTTAAATGAATTCATGTCCCCTCTGAGATACATAAACTGTGACAAAAATTTGCCCTAAAGTGGGACATTTTTTGCATTTCAGACTTTTGTGAAATATTAAGATGTGTAGCCAAAACATTAAATCTCTCCCAATACCATTTTAAAAACCCCAGGATGTCTTATCAAATCAAAAGAGAAAATGCAGATAACACATTCATAAATCAAATTATAGACATTTTAGTGCTCTTAGTGCAAATCGTCTGAGAAAATCTGCAGCTTCCTAATGTGGGACACTGACAAGTATATGATAAAAGGCCAACCTGTTGTATTTATTTGTGCTGTTGCTTGTAGTTGAATAGAATATTTTTTAAACTTTTTTTTTTTATTAGAAAGTATAGTTTTTCCATAAACATAGCACAAACTGAACTGTACCGAAACCGTGACTCTAAAACCGTTAAGACTTTAACTCAAGTAATATTCCCATCACTAGATTTATATTCTATTCTAAACAGATTTATATTCTATTATAAAGTATATATTCTATTATAGATTTATATTGTCGAATATTGTCCATTGTCGAAGCAGCCGCTCGGAGCTGTGGCCGTAAGGTTTCCGGTGCCTGTCGAGGCGGCAATCCCCGAACCCGGTGGTGGACACCGGAAGTAAGGGATGCCGTCAAGCTGAAGAAGGAGTCCTATCGGGCCTGGTTGGCTTGTGGGACTCCAGAGGCAGCTGACAGGTACCGGCAGGCCAAGCGGACTACAGCCCGGGTGGTTGTGGAGGCAAAAACTCGGGCCTGGGAGGAGTTCGGTGAGGCCATGGAGAAGGACTATCGGTCAGCCTTGAAGAGATTCTGGCAAACCGTCCGGCGCCTCAGGAGAGGGAAGCAGTGCCCTACCAACGCTGTTTACAGTAGAGGTGGGGAGCTGTTGACCTCAACTGGGGATGTCGTTGGACGGTGGAAGGAATACTTCGAGGATCTCCTCAATCCCGGTGTCACGTCTTCCATTGAGGAAGCAGAGGCTGAGGGCTCAGATGTGGACTCGTCCATAACCCAAGCTGAAGTCACCGAGGTAGTCAAGAAACTCCTCGGTGGCAAGGCACCGGGGGTGGATGAGATCCGCCCTGAGTACCTCAAGTCTCTGGATGTTGTGGGGCTGTCTTGGCTGACACGCCTCTGCAGCATCGCGTGGCAGTCGGGGACGGTGCCTCTGGGATGGCAGACCGGGGTGGTGGTCCCTCTTTTTAAGAAGGGGGACCGGAGGGTGTGTTCCAACTACAGGGGGATCACACTTCTCAGCCTCCCTGGGAAAGTCTATGCCAGGGTACTGGAGAGGAGAATCCGGCCGATAGTAGAACCTCGGATTCAGGAGGAACAGTGTGGTTTTCGTCCAGGCCGTGGAACACTGGACCAGCTCTATACCCTCTACAGGGTGCTGGAGGGTTCATGGGAGTATGCCCAACCAGTCCACATGTGCTTTGTGGATTTGGAGAAGGCATTCGACTGTGTCCCTCGCGGCGGCCTGTGGAGGGTTCTCCGGGAGTATGGGGTCCGGGGCCCTTTGCTAAGGGCTATCCGGTCCCTGTACGAACGGAGCAGGAGCTTGGTTCGTATTGCCAGCTGTAAGTCAGACTTGTTCCCGGTGCGTGTTGGACTCCGGCAGGGCTGCCCTTTGTCGCCGGTTCTGTTCATGATTTTTATGGACAGAATTTCTAGGCGCAGCCAGGGGCCGGAGGGGGTCAGGTTTGGTGACAACACGATTTCGTCTCTGCTCTTTGCGGATGATGATGTCGTGTTGGCCTCATCAGGCCAGGACCTTCAGCATGCACTGGGACGGTTTGCAGCCGAGTGTGAAGCGGCTGGGATGAGAATCAGCACCTCCAAATCCGAGGCCATGGTCCTCAGTCGGAAAAGGGTGGCTTGCCCACTTCAGGTTGGTGGAGAGTTCCTGCCTCAAGTGGAGGAGTTTAAGTATCTTGGGGTCTTGTTCACGAGTGAGGGAAGGATGGAACGGGAGATTGACAGACGGATCGGTGCAGCTTCTGCAGTAATGCGGTCGATGTACCGGTCTGTCGTGGTGAAGAAAGGTCGATTTACCGGTCAATCTACGTTCCTACTCTCACCTATGGTCATGAGCTTTGGGTCATGACCGAAAGGACAAGATCCCGGATACAGGCGGCCGAAATGTGCTTTCTCCGCAGGGTGGCTGGGCGATCCCTTAGAGATAGGGTGAGAAGCTCAGTCACCCGGGAGGAGCTCAGAGTAGAGCCGCTGCTCCTCCACATCGAGAGGGGTCAGCTGAGGTGGCTCGGGCATCTGTTCCGGATGCCTCCTGGACGCCTTCCCGGGAAGGTGTTCCGGGCACATCCCACTGGGAGGAGACCCCGGGGGAGACCTAGGACACGCTGGAGAGACTATGTCTCCCGGCTGGCCTGGGAACGCCTCGGTGTCCCCCCAGAAGAGCTGGAGGAAGTGTCTAGGGAGAGGGAAGTCTGGGGTTCTCTGCTTAGACTGCTGCCCCCGCGACCCGGCCCCGGATAAGCGGTAGAAGATGGATGGATGGATGGATAGATTTATATTCTATTATAAACTTTATATTAATATTCTAAACAGTGATTTTTTTCCCCATTTTTTTGGAAAGACATCTTTACGTTTTACTGTAACCATTAAACTCTATATGTACACTCAAAGTGAAAGGCTCATGCTCAAATGTTGAAAGGTATCATATTGATATAAATAATTTAGCTGAAGTATTATGTTCTAGATTAGATTCAAAGACAATGAAATGCAGTTTTGTATAATATTTAATGAAATTATTTATTAAAACAATGTTCATCAAAGTTTCTGTTTATTTTGATAAATAAAAATATATAAACATAGAGTCATTTTATATATATATATATATATATATGCTTTTTTCCATTTCCCATAATAATTTTATATGCATTTACAGTAACAATAAATATGATATTATTACTAGATTTAATTCATCTTAGTAAATATTATTGACATGTCAACAAAAGGAAAATTCCTGCTATTTATTATCATGTCAATCATTGTGCATTTTACCCCATAAAACACTTTTAGATATTCTTAAGATATTGCAAAAAAAAAGAAAACTTTAAAATCATTAACAAGATATTTTCTCAAAATATTTTTTGCTAACTTTATCTATGCTCATTTGCTACATAAATACAAAAAAAAAATACAATATTAAAACTAATTAGTGATGAATAAATTTTGCATTGCTGCCCACGATTGCTTCAAGGATCAGTAAAATCTTCACGTTCTGAGGGGAGTTTGTGCGCCCTATTTCTGTAGTGTAATGTTAAAGGGATAGTTCACCCAAAAATGAAAATTTGAAGTTTATCTGCTTACCCCCAGGGCATCCAAGATATAGGTGACTTTGTTTCTTCAGTAGAACACAAAAAGAGATTTTTTACTTAAACCGTTGCAGTCTGTCAGTCCTATAATGTAAGTGGATGGGAATCATGGCTTTCAAGAGTCTTAAAACATACACAAACAAAACCAAATGAAACCCTGCGGATCGTGACGATACATTGATATGTAAAGACAAAAAACCATCAGTCTATGTAAGAAACTGAACAGTATTTATATTGTTTTTTTTACCTCTGATTGTCACTGCAATGTCTGAATTGTCCTGAGCAAGTTCTGTTATCATTAATAATCTCCATTTGTGTTCTACTGTAGAAAAAAGTCACCTATATCTATATGCCTTGGGGGCAAGCAGATAAAACCATATATAATCGCAGAGTTCAAGACCACCCACATCTTCACAACAAAGTATACAGGGGATGATGACATCTAGGCAATATTGGTTTCAGTAGTGATGTTGCTGAATTGTATGCATAATTGCTTTTCCTCAAGATAAACCTAGGAGTGAATATTTTGAAGTGGGAGAACCAGCTTTCCTTGGAAATATGTAATGGAGTTGCTCCTGATTTGAGTAGGTGCTTGTCTCCATTGTTGTGTCAGGAAGCGCAGACATACATTACAAACACAATGGTCTATTGTAAGCGCACAGTGCCGAAATGCTCACGGTAGATTAGATAACCCAGGGCTCACTCACAACAACACTCGGGCAGTGAGGTGAAGGGGGGATGCAATGACATTATGGCTGTGGCAGAAATACAGATGATTTCCCATTTAACACTCCATTGAGCTCCAGGTTATTCCAAGTCCTGACTGGAGCTGAGAAGCTGGAAGTACTTTTCAGCAGTTTTTCCATCACAAAATCCCCCCACCTCCTGCCTCCCCCTCATGGGATTCCGAATCCATTTGCTCACAACAAAGAACAGGAGGTTATTTTGTTGGGTCTCTATAGGACAATACAAATGTGTGTGCAAAGTAAAGTGTGTTTGGGAGCTTGAGAGCAAGCGAGCGAGAAGGAGACAGAGACAGATAAAAAGAGGGGAACAGAGAGAAGCCAGAGATGATAAAAGCCCAGGAAAGTTGCTACAACAGTACACAGTAGCAGTAGCAGTAGCAGATTTCGCTCCGGATGAAGGGCAATGCGAAATTATCCCTGCCTGTTAAACCTGTCTCTTTATTTCACTCTAATTTTTACCTCTGATCCCCAGGAACATTTAGCTAATTGTTTTTCTCTTTTCTCCTTCATTATGTTGAATGTGACATCAAGAAGCTGCTTTATGGCTTAAGCCCTGGAGTGCTTTCCATAGTTAGAAAGAAAATATATTTTTTTGTTTCTCTTAACTGATATTAGTGTGCCAATGTCGTTTTTTATTTATTTAGTTAGTTTATGTACTAAATGTGATTATAACTGATGTGCTGATGTTGAAATGTCAAAAGTTGTTTCCATCTCATTCATTTAACCCATGATGCTGCATTTAATTTGAACTGTTTTAACATGAATGACTCTGACATCTGTAGAAAAAGATTAAAGGAATAGTTCACCTAAAAATAAAACATTTCTGAAGACTCACTCGCCCGCTGGCTATCCAGAATATAGATGAGTTTGTTTGTTCATCAGAACAAATTTGGAGAAATGTAGCATTACATCAATTGTCACCAGTGGATCTTTAGCAATGAATGGGTGCCGTCAGAATGAGAGTCCAAACAGCTGATAAAAACATCACAATAATCCACACTGCTCCAGTGCATCAATTAACATCTTCTGAAGTGAAAAGCTGTGTGTTTCGATGGCACCCATTCACTGTAGCAGATCCGTTGGTGAGCAAGTGATGGAATGCTAAATTCTGATGAAGAAACTTAATATACATCTTAGGTGGCCTAAAGGTGAGTACAATTCAGCATTGCTGTTTTTTTTTTAACTATTGTTTTAACTAAAGGCTAAATGTAGAAAGATGCTTTTTGCCTCTGTATTACTATCAACTTGTGTCAGAAATGGCTGAAAGCCAGTGCAGAGTTTGGTGGATGGAGTTAGAGTCAGCCAAGTTCATCCAACAAATTGGGATTTGTCAAGCCAATAAACACAAACTGTTCTCAAGATGCTGCCAGTTTTGTCCTGTTGGCAAAATACACCTTCATTACTAATTTGAAGTATTTTGTGACAGATTTAAACCAAACTATGAATGAATTAAAGGTTAGGGAAAAACTTGAAGGGTGCGAGTGTTCTCATTATACCACAGTGTCAGACTGTTTTCCTTAATCTTCCTTAAGCGTAAAGGAGCAACTGTATTTAAAATGCCAGAAAAGAGAGAGTCCACAGTTTCTGTTACATAAAGTTGTTCTGAGGTTTTAGATATGCTAGGGAATTTGGATACATCAGGAATATAACTTAAAAAGCAGTTTTTTGTGGCAGAAGTGATGGTTCTACCATACTTGTAACAAGAAGTTGAATTTACACTTTTAGCTAGATGAAGTTTGAGTAGGTCCTGAGACGTGTTGTCTAACCCTAGTAGAGTTCAGAATGTCTATAAATGCTGAACCCAATGCATCTTTTTCATTATCAACATGCACTAACTCGGATGTAAATTCACCAAACTCTTTAATAAAGTCTGTATTGTGCACTGGTGGCCTGTACAAAGTCGCCAGTACAAACATCACAGGGGATTTATCTTTAACACTTGTTTCTCTGGATAATGTTATATGAAGCACCATTAATTCAAACGAGTTATACTTGAAGCCTGCCCTCTGAGAAATACTGAAAACATTGTTAGAAATTGTAGCAACACCTCCCCCTTTACCTTTTGGACGCGGCTCATGTTTATAACAGTAATCTTGGGGGGTAGACTCATTTAAAATAATGGAATCATCAGGTTTTAGCCAGAGCACATCTCGGTTATGATAAGTGATCATATCATTTACAAAAAGTGCTTTCGTAGAAAGGGACCTGATATTCAATAAGCCATTTGAGAAGCATGACCCACATGAATTGCATCATTTTGAGAAAAGAAGTTGACTGTATGTAGATTAAATCTATGAAACTATAAAAAAGCGATTACTAAACAAACTGCAAAATATATTTGAAAACACTCTCAAAGCACTTAATGTGTTTGCCAATGCATGATCATGAGAATGTGATATGGCTTAGTGCAATTGTTAAAATGCAAAGTCTGCAGTTTAATTGTGTACATTTACACTACTGAATAAAAGTTTGGAATCATCATGATTTTCTTTGAACATTGCTCACCAAGGATGTATTTGTTTAATCCCCCCTCCCCAAAAAAAAAAAAAAAAAATATTTTTAAATATTATTAAAATAACTGATTTCTATTTGATTATATTTTAAAAGGCAATTTATTCCCGTGATGCAATACTGAATTTTCAGCATCATTCCTCCAGTCTTCAGTGTCACATGATCCTTCAGAAATCATTGCAATTTTCTGTAATTTTCTGATTTGGTACTCTGTTATTGATAATGACTCTTACTATTATCAGTGTTGACATTTTTATTCTTTTCTCTGGCTAATGTTTTCGTGGAAATCATGCATTTTATTTATTTTTTATTTTTTTTCTGGAATCTTTGATGCATAGAAAAATCAAAAGAACAGTATTTTTATTTTATTTTTTTAAAAACAGAAATCTTTATTTTAACATGATAAATGTCACTTGCTGAGATTTATTTCATTTTTACTTTTTTCTTATTTATTTATTTTTTCGATCCATCATCTCTGTCACACAATCCTTCAGAAATCATTCTAATTGTTGGCATTTCAGTAAGCATGCTGTCCTCACATAGTTGTGAAGAATATCTCAATGTGTTCCTTTCTTATCTCATCATTCAAAAGTGATATGATCAGAACACAACCCAGGCATTATGGAATCCGCCAGAGCAACATTTTGGCTGTGTGTGGATAAGTAATTCTATAGCAGCGGTACTGCTACATATCCCTTGTGACGCTGGCCTGTACAGTATCTGCCAATCAATGTTTAACCATGATTCTCTTCAACTGCTTAATTTTTTGAAAGTGCAGTTTGAATTTGTCTTAATTTCCTAAAGATGAATCGGAAGGTACATTATTATTCTTACATCTCTGCATGTAATGAGCTGGGCTTTAGGTTGATTTGCAGTGCGCTGTTAATGTCTGTGAATTAGGTAATTAACATGCGGATGGAGGGAGATGATGTGTGAGCCTGTGCTGGTGTGTGTGAGGAGGTGAGTGTTGAACATGTGTCTGGGTCTGTCAGACTAAGCGTGCGTGTTGGAGAGAGCGGTGGGCAGATCAATGCTGTCGTGGCAAAGTGAGCTTGAGAGGATCTCTGCTCTCATTTCCCCTGAGGCTCAGCGGGTTAAGATCTGTGCGCTAGAGCATGTGTGTGTTTGTCTATAGATCTATCTATCTATCTATCTATCTATCTATCTTTCTATCTATCTATCTATCTATCTATCTATCTATCTATCTATCTATCTGTCTGTCTGTCTGTCTGTCTGTCTGTCTGTCCGTTTACATTTATACAGAAGTTGATTACTCCAACTTGGGTGTGTTTATGGCTCTCAAGCAGCCAATGTGGTCACATATATCTTTTTGTAGCTATTTTACAACTGCTTTAAGTTCAGCTCATCCAGTCAGATTTCAAATCAAGAACTACTGTATGCATTTCGCCGTTTATTTTCCCGGCCTTTTGTTTATCTCTCTTAGTAATTCAAGCATCAATTCTCAGATCTCACTCACAGCCCACTCTGTACAGGAGCCTCTCATTTCAGAACGCTACACTCATGCTCTGTTCCCATTATTCTGACACTCCATCACTCTCCATCACTCATGTGCAGCAGTCATCTTCAGGGGTCATTTCCCTATATCGTTTCCCATACAAGAGATGAGATACGCAGAAAGCATATTGTCATTACAAGCAAAAAGCCGACCGTAATAATGATACATTTTACACAGTCAATTTCCCTCCCCATCGAGCCTGTTCTCATGACAATTTTTTAAGATCTTAATGGTGAGGTCCGGCCCATCTCTCCTATATATTCATGCTCTTAATGCCCTCTGTGCAGTTCTACATTTGAAAAACTCCAAATAACTCTGGATTGAAGTCAGACTGTGATGCTTGCAGAGGCTGGGTGGAGTCGGAATTGCTGCGGAGGCATGAGAGCCGAGGGAGAAATTACGCAGAGCACATTGATAGCAGTGAAAGAAACAAACATAAAGCTCCATCTGGAATATTGCCCCAGGCAGGATCACAAAAACAAACAACAGCCTGGAGGCAGGCCTCTCTGATTCCATGTACACAAGAACTCACCCGTCCATATTGTTTCAGATTATTTTTCATCTTCAGACGCATTCTTTCAGGTTATCTAGCTTGATAGCATGAAAAAAAGTACAATTAAAGCCATTAAACTGAAGATGTGGCCAACTGTATTGTTGTATTGGCTATTGAACAAAAATGAAATGTAGTGAAGGACTTTAGGGATTTTATCCCATGTTGTTGATTAGGATTGTGAAAAGTGAGTACTGTCAAGTGAGGATTTCATAGGAAAAACAAGTTATGAAAGTTTGATTAAATATTACTAAGTGAAATTGCCTTATATATTTATATATATATATATATATATATATATATATATATATATATATATATATATATATATATATATATATATATATATAAAGATTAAAATGCACAGATGGATTTTTCTTTTTTTTTTACTATGCCAGTAAAATCTATAATTAGGTTTAAACAAATAGTTTTTATTTCATACTGACTTTGAGGGTTTAGTTTGTTGCCTGGATGATAATCAGGGTTGATGAGAAACTAACTAGAAGCAGTAGTGATACTAACTTGACTTCATGTTCAGTAGTATGACAGTAGCTCAGATTTCACAGAAAAGTGTAGCTTTTTCCATACATTTTAAAACCTTTTTTTTTTAAGAGGGGCAGTTTAGTGTAATAAAGCTACTGTATATCATTTGTGCATGTATGTGTGTCTTTGTAGCAAAATAAACTTGATTAACATTTTGTCTATAAAGTCCTCTCTTTTTTATATAAAGCATCGTCTGCTTTATTTTAGTAAATTTATTTATTAATTTTTATTTTGATTTGATTTGACATAAAAGACTGTGTTTTTATATAGTTATACTGAATAAATTTAATTTCCTGCAAACGTTACCTTAAAGAGCCTTTTTAACCTTTGCTACCTTTTTTTTTCAGTGTAGTTAGCACATTTTGCTTCCACTTTAGGTAAGCGACCCATTCTCACTATTAACTGATTGCTTATAATCATTAATATTAATAGCATATTGGCACATATTAATGCCTTATTCTGCATTACCATATTAATCCTGCCCAATACCTAAACTTAACAATTTACCTTACTATTAAGAGATTAGGAGCTTATTGAGGCAAAAGTCATAATTATTAGTTGGTTAAGTTTTTTATTAGTAGCTTGTTGTGTAGCTAACTACAGTTATTTCACTATTTTGAAACTAAAGCTTTTTAAAATACAATATACTCATAAAGTAGGTTTCTCAACACTGACTGTAATGTCACATGTCACATTAAGCCTGTGTTCCCCTATGTTCCTTTGTCTGCTATCAATGTTTATTTGTTTGGATTTGGGTGTGCTTATTCTCTCCTGTGCATTAATAAAAGAACTCTTTTGATTATACTCTGTCATCGTGCGCTTTGTTTTGCACACCAGACCATGACAGAATAGCTGACCTTCAAAGGGAGTAAGAGTAGTGGCGTTTTTCTTTATTTTTTGTTTTGTTTTCCTCTCTCCCGGAATGGACCTGCCTGCAGTCCAGCTGCTTTGCTGTCTGCTGGAAGACCACACCAGGGACTTTATCAATCTGGCATGCTTTACTCATTTCCCGGACCGCTCGCTCTGTGTTTTCTACATCACCAGCCTGAGCAAGTGGTATAAGGCAAGCCTGCCAGTGGATGGTCCCAAGGAGAATTTCACCGCTTTCGTGCAGTGGGTGCTAGAGAGAAATGGACTGTATTTCTCTGTCTGCCCCACTGAGGAGAACATCTCCATATCCACTTCCAAACCAGAGACCGGCCAGACTTCATCCTGCTGCACAGGGCAAATACCAGAGCCCACCACAGCCGCAGAGCCCAAGCCTGCCGCCAGCTGCATTTAAAATGACAGAGCCGATCATCGGCTCGGCGTTAGGTCTCAAGAGTGTGACTGACCAGGTTTGTGAGCCAGCAACACTGTGTGTTGTGGGGATACTAGTGGAGATCTAGGTCTTGGAGGAAAGCCCCACCCACACTCCTGCGACTGAGGGTGAGCTGCATCTGATTTCTGGGAATTACATGGAGGAACAAATGGACATTTTTCAAATGGACTTAATAGACTGGTTTGGGAAGTTAAATCTCAGTTCTGCTGTGTCTCCACTGGCTCTGTCCAGCCCTGAATCTCTTGTATCTCCTCTGGTTCCTTTCAGCCCTGAATCTCCTGTATCTCCGCTGGTTCCATCCATCACTGATCTCCTGTGTCTCCACTGGTTCTGCCCAGCTCAAGTTCTCCTGTGTTCCCTCCCAGTATCCCTCTCCCACCTCTTCTAAAACCAGTCAATTCCTCAACTCCATCTCCGTTGGTGCTTGTCAGTCCCTCAACTCACTCTCAGTCAGCGCCATCTGGGTGCTCTGATCTGCCTCAGGACTTCCAGTCTCCAGCTCCGCCTTGGCATGAGGATCCCCTGTCTCCACTTCCAGCCTTTGAGTCCTGGACTCCACTTCAGTCCATAGACCCATCAGCTCCGCCTTAGGCTCCTAGCTCCCTCATCTCCAGCGTGGCCCATCATACGACCAGCTCCACTGGGCTCCCTCGTCCGTCCAGCACCACCTTGGTCAGTTGTCAACTATCCGCCGCCTCTGGACTCCACTCCTCTGGCTCTGTCAGACTCCTCCTTCTCTCCGGCTCCGCCTCCATCCTCAGTCACTCTGGCTCCACTGCAGCCTTCCGGAGCCCCGCCACCACCTTAGTCGCCTGAGCCTTCTGCTCCGCCTTGGCCCTCTGGATCCTCTGTGTCACCCTGGCTCTGTGGCTGCTCTGCTCCATCCTGGGCTTCTACTCCACCGATGTCATCTCCGTCAGTCGGCCCCTTGGTGTCGTCGGCCCTATCTCCACCATGGCTCCTCCCTCCATCTACTCTACCCTATGAACTGTGCTCATTACCCATTGCCTGTCCCTTGCCTGCTTTTCAGTCATTACATACTAACATTGAGACAGATCTAAATGTGCAAAAGCAATTCCTGAATAGCTGTTATAGTAATAGATAAAATTAATATATACTGATATCAGCAGAAAATGAAAAGCATTTCAGAGCAGAGTAAGTTAAAGCCAACATAAGACCAAACATTTTTTTTTTCCCTGTGAACTAATTTGCACCAATGGATCATTCACAATAAGACCAGGAAGGTGTATTAAGAAAGTAAATGGTCTGCATTTGTGTACTTGTGTAGGGTATGTTTCTGAAGAATTTCAGACAAAATTTGAGAAATATGCTCTGGTCAAGCCCACGCAATTTGAATGTATTAAGAACATATTTTTTTGCCAATGACTGATTACTACTTGGGAAAGAGTGGCTGATGGACTGTGATGAAGAATAGCTAGATCTGACTAGCTGTGCTTATGGACTATTAAATCAAGTCTTAAGAATTGGTTAGCATAGCTTTCCAGGTATTACATCAGAAAATGTTATGTAGTTAGTTGAGCTGGCGAGGATAAGCAAGCTTGTCTGTGTGGGGTTGTTCGGGGAATATGTCAGGGTGGTTTACTTGCCATTTAGAAAAGTACATAAAGAGTCTGAAGTTTGGCCTCACAACAATAGCCAACCATGAGGGCTTCAGGGGCCAACATCACATCTTTGTTTCACATCCACAAACACACAAAAAGCCTGAAAGACATGACAACCCTTCTGACACATCATCATGTGCTGTCTTAATGTGACTCTACTCAGCTTAGTAATTAATTTAATTCAGGGCATAAATGACACATTCCATAGAGCCTGAAGTTTGTTAATTTGATTTATTTATTACTGTTTTACTTGCTTTATTTGCCTTGTGTGTTTTAGTTTAATCATTTGAAAAGAATTTTAAAATACTCCCACTCCCAAGTAATTCAACATAAATTAAGAAGAAAATAATAATAATAATAATAATAATAATAATAATAATAATAATAATAATAATTTGATCATTTAATGTAAGTTTTAAAAATTTGAACTGTGGAAATTGCTCTCCAATTAATTGTTCTGTCAAAGCATTTTTCCCCCAACCATACTGTAATTTATGTAAAATGCTTAAATATAATCTATTACTTTTATTTACAATTGCAATGAACTCTTAGTCTATACAATTAGAGCTGTAATCCAAGAAAATCAAATTAAGTACAAACGTGACTATAAGTAATGCTAAATATGTAATGTACAGATAATGCTCTGAGTCACGATACATTTTATATATTTTAAATGATTTAAACTATTCAATAATTATACCATTTATATGAACAACCCATTAAAAAATTATTAAAAAAATTACAGTACCTCTGATTTCTGACAGCTTGTCTGCTTGCAAAGGCAGAAAACCCATTAACACCCAATGTACAATATCATGGAATATATCAAATGTTATAACAGATAAAATTACTATTCACCACATTATTTCCACATTTTCAATATCTTGGGCATTTTTGTCACATTCGGTGGCATTTTTGATCAATGCCCTGGTAAATTTGGACCTTGATTAATACTGAGAATTACAAACAAACCAAGGTTATTATCATAAAAAGTTTTGTTTCCAATGCTGGAAGGTCTGATTTAATTAATCTCCAAAGATGTCAGGATATTCTTTCAGAAAACAACTCAAAACTTCAATAGTACACTGTAAATTGTATAGACCAAAAAACAGCACAGCTTACCTATGACGACACCGTAACAAAATGTGCAAAATAATTAATTTGAATAATGGTATAGAGCCGAACACAGAAGTGATGTAAGAAATTACAATCTAGTCTAGTTGATTGAGTATATTTGAGTATACTTTAAACACTTAATGCCATGAACTCACAAACTTTGGCAAATCAGCAGCCATTTTTATCCATGAAGGCTAAAACCTGAATGGATCAGTTCATTCTGCTGAATCAATAACTCTATACTTACTCTTTAGTTTACTGCTAAATGCAATGGCATTTTACTGCCGCCACATTTCACTGACAGCAAGAACTACAGTGTGCTTTTGCCCTGACCAATAAAACTTTTCAAGAGCGAGAGTCTTACCACGCTGAATCGACATGCTACATGTAAACTATATTCTTTGTTGTCTTCTCCTGTCAAAATAATGTAGTTCATTTAGAATTATTCATATTTTCGAACAAGCAGAAGATATGCCGGTTTCTCCAGTAGTGGGAGGAGCTAATGCGCAAATGTCAATTTCATTGGCTGGCGCTCATCTTTTACCGTCCCTGTTTTGATTTCAGCAAATCAGTTCGACCGAACGCAGACAACATGATTACTATTCATGAACCCAGCAGCTCATCAATCCATAATGCATTGTATATTGTTAGTATGGTAGTAGAATTAGTAGTATTATTATCTTTTAATAATAATTATTATGATCTATTACTTTTTTTTTTTTACACAAACCCTCAATGAACAAAAATGTCTTAAGCATCACCACCAGTCTTAAGTTCAGATAAATGACAAATATGTATTCATTACAAAGTTTTTACATAAAGGCATTGTGCTAGAAATATTACTATTACTTGGTAAAATGTATGTGATACTGCTACTGCTGTTAATTAAAAATTAATCACACAATATTTCTTCCATGTTTTAATTTTAATAGCAAATCCCCTTTATTTACCAAAAAATAAAATGTGTTTAAATTTCATAAATTAAAAGACAAATTAAATTTGGGTGAAACTTGTTTACTGTTTTTCATTATTATATTACTTGTAGAAGAACTTTAAACACAATTGTAAATAAGTATAAAGAATGGCATTGGTTTTATATTAAGTGATAAAAAGTAATTTTTTTTTAATTAGCATATTTTTGTGTTTTGCTTTGGTACTGAAATTTTGGTACCGTGACAACACTAGATGTACAATTAAAATTTGACTTTGTGAAACAACTGTCCTAAATTGTTGCAATAGTAGCATAAAATTAATGCTAGGAAGCCTATGTATTTGGCAACTGTATATATATATATTTTTTTGTAAATAGACCATTGTATTTCATAAATAAAATAAAATCCAAAATTCATAAATGCATGCCGTTATCAGATTGTTCCAAAACAACGTGATACTTGGCAAAATGAAGTCAATCTATGTACAATAGCACAAATGCTTTGCAAGTAAATATTCATACATGTCAAAACTTTTACTGACATCTTTATACAGGTGCTGGTCATATAATTTGAATATCAACAAAAAGTTGATTTATTTCACTAATTCCATTCAAAAAGTGAAACTTGTATATTAAATTAATTCATTACACACAGACTGTTATTCCTTGTGTCAAGCCACTCTTGAACAACAGACAGCGTCAGAAGCATCTCGCTTCAAAAAAGGCTGGACTGCTGCTGAGTGATCCAAAGTTATGTTCTCTGATGAAAGTAAATTTTGCATTTCCTTTGGAAATCAGGGTCACAGAGTCTGGAGGAAGAGAGGAGAGGCACACAATCCACGTTGCTTGAGGTACAGTGTAAAGTTTCCACAGTCAGGGTTGGTTTGCGGTGCAGTGTCATCTGCTGGTGTTGGTCCACTGTGTTTTCTGAGGTCCAAGGTCAATGCAGCCGTATACCAGGAAGTTTTAGAGCACTTCATGCTTCCTGCTGCTGACCAACTTTATGGAGATGCAGATTTCATTTTCCAACAGTACTTAGCACCTGCACACAGTGCCAAAGCTACCAGTACCTGGTTTAAGGTCCATGGTATCCCTGTTCTTATTGGCCAGCGAACTCGCTGACCTTAACCCCATAGAAAATCTATGGGATACTGGGAAGAGGAAGATGCAATATGCCAGACCCAAGAATGCAGATGAGCTGAAGGCCACTATCAGAGCAACCTGGGCTCTCAAAACACCTGAGCAGTGCCACAGACTGATTGTCTCCATGCCATGATTGCTGGAGTAATTCAGGCAAAAGGAGCCCCAACTAAGTATTGAGTGCTGTAAATGCTCACACTTTTCATTTTCATATTTCATTGGCCAATATTTCTAAAAAAATCTTTACTTTTTTTATTAGTCTTAAGTTATATTCTAATTTTCTGAGATACTGAATTTGGGATTTTCCTTAATTGTCAGTTATAATCATCAAAATTAAAAGAAATAAACATTTGAAATATATCAGTCTGTGTGTAATGAATGAATATAATTTACAAGTTTCACTTTTTGAATGGAATTTGTGAAATAAATCAACTTTTTCATGATATTCTAATTATATGACTAGCACCTGTATACACAAAAGCTTTTTCATGTTTAACCTGTCAAATTATCACAGAGTAAAATCCAAACTAAAGTATAAGTATTATTAAAAAGTAAAAAATGAAAGTATATGACGAGAGGGTCACGTTTTTATACAGAGCCCCAATCAGTGATGTATGGAAACGTCCCTGCCAGTCTTCCACATTTCAACAATTCATAAAAGCGTTGAAAGCAATCTGAGCTGAGAAGATTAAATCTTTCAGCACAAGGCAGGAGGATGTGCAAACGAGGTGCAAAAAGGAAATACATCTGAGGTTACGCTCACATCGGCTTACACAAGGGAAAAGCAGCTCTTAAAGTGTTTAGCTTTGATTTCATTCAGGAGTGATATAATTGATTTTAATGAGATGTTCATTGAGTGAAGTGGTTATATTGCTCAATCATTTGCCGGTGTGCCTGTTGGGCTCAGCTACAGAAAGGTACAGCATTCATCAACATTCACAGTTGTCTGCCTTAGTCTTTTTCTATCTTGGTGGGTTTTATTCTATGTTGCTAAATGTGAGTAAAATGCAACACAATACATAGTTTAAAGGTCCCAAGACATGGATTATTTCCTTTTCTTTAAATGCTTTTTAATGTTTCCTTAGGTGTACTTATATTGTAAGTATGATTTTAACATTTAAAATGTATAAATAAAAAGCATTTTTATATCCTGATATTAGCCCTCTGGCTTGAATGCTCTGTTTGAAGGGGCGTGTCTGCTGTGAGACTCCGAGTAAATGACAACTGTTGTGATTTGAAATGCGTATTACATGTGGAACCTCTCTCAAATATATATATATATATATATATATATATATATATGTTACAAGTATGGGGTGTATGCTAACGTAAGAATAAAAGAGCTTGAGGAGGGTCTTGATCAATGAGGAGTTTACTGAATATCGAAGGAGATTACAGACTATAAACAACACATTAGGTTAGGTTACTTCACAATAGGTTAACTTACAAATAACAGCTTTAACAACAGCATTTACAATCATGGACGAGGAAGAACTGAACAGAACGGGTATTTAAACACACAGGAGGTAATGAGGGAACTGGAGACAGGTGGGGAATAATCAAATAACAAAACAAGAACAGGAAGACCAAATAAGGAAACAGAAAGTTCATAAACGTAACAGTTCGCCCACTCCCGGAACGGTGCGTCCTCGCACCGCAAGAGGAATACCAGCGAAGGGAGGGTGGGGGTTCTGGAGGCGGGCGTGGGGCAGGCAAGGGGCAGGCGAAGAGGGAGCAAGGAGGTAGGAACCAGGGCGGAGTGGATGGAGGGAGGAGCCAGGGAGGAGCCCGGAGCAGGAGGAGCCAGATGGTCCTCCAGAGACCAGCCAGGATGGAGATCCACGGTGGAGTCGACGGCGGGAGGAGCCATGGTGGAGAAGGGGCCGACGACACCAGGGGGCCGACAGGCGGAGACTGCACCGGTGGGTGAGGAGCCCAAGATAGAGCAGCACAGCCGCAGAGCCAGGGTGAAGCCGAGGATCCGGAGGGCCTAGGTGGAGCAGAAGGCTCAGGCGACCAAGGCGGAGGTGGGGCCCTGGAAGACCGCTGCAGAGCCGGAGTGACTGAGGATGGAGGTGGAACTAGAGGGAAGGAGGAGCCTGACAGAGCCGGAGGGATGGAGTGACGAGGTGTAGCCAGAGGAATGGAGTCCCGAGGCAGCGGATGGTCGACGACTGACCAAGGTGGAGCCGGAGGGACGAGGGAGCCCGGTGGAGCAGGTGGGATGCCAGGAATACAGGAGACACAGGAAATTCAAGGCTGGGCGGAACCAGCGGAGGCACAGAAAATTCAGGGCTGGGCGGAACCAGCGGAGAAACAGAAAACTCAGGGCTGGGCGGAACCAACGGAGACACAGAAAATTCAGGGCTGGGCGGAACCAGCGGAGACACAGAAAATTCAGAGCTGGACGGAACCAGCGGAGAAACAGAAAATTCAGGGCTGGACGGAACCAGCGGAGAAACAGAAAGTTCAGGGCTGGGCGGAACCAGCGGAAATGGAGCAGAGGAACTGACTGGAGGAGGTGGGAGTGGGAGACTGAGAGGGTATACAGGGGGAACAGGGCTGGACGGAACCAGCGGAGAAACAGAAAATTCAGGGATTACCTCCATAGACCAGTCCATAAGGTCCATAAGTTGCTCCATATCATTGCCAGAAACCGAAAACAGCTCACCCTCAGTCGCAGAAGTCTGGGCAGGGCTTTCCTCCACGCCCTCGATCTCCACTAAAACTCCCAAGATGCACGGTGTTGCCGGCTCACACACCTGGTCAGTCGCGCTCTCGAGCTGGTCAGCAGCCTGCTCCCTTTCAGTGAAAGGCTCGGGCTCTGTGGCTGCGGTGGGCTCTGGCTCCGTGTGGCGTGATGGCGGCTGGCTGGTCTCTGGGTAGGGAGTGGGGCTGGAGATATCCTCTTCGGAGGTGCAGATGGTCCATGAAGATCCATTTTTCTCCAGCACCCACTCCACGAATGCGGCGAAATCCTCTCAGGGACCGTTCGCTGGTAGGCGTGCCTTACACCACTCGCTCAGGTCGGTGTAGTAGAAGTTGGAGAGCGAGCGGTCGGGGGAAATGGGTAAGGCACGCCAGATCGAAAAAGTCCCTGGTATGGTCATCCAGCGAATGGTCCAGTTGCTCCAGGCATAGGAGACGGACTGCTGGAATCGCCATTCCGGGAGAGGGAAGAAAACAAAAACCAAAAAGAAAGAAAAATGCCGCTAACTAAACTGTTTAGGACCATGATTCTGTTACAAGTATGGGGTGTATGTTAACGTAAGAATAAAAGAGCTTGAGGAGGGTCTTGATCAATGAGGAGTTTACTGAATAGTGAAGGAGATTACAGACTATAAACAACACATTAGGTTAGGTTACTTCACAATAGGTTAACTTACAAATAACAGCATTAACAACAGCATTTACAATTACGGACGAGGAAGAACTGAACAGAACGGGTATTTAAACACACAGGAGGTAATGAGGGAACTGGAGACAGGTGTGGAACAATCAATTAACAAAACAAGAACAGGAAGACCAAATAAGGAAACAGAAAGTTTATAAACGTAACAATATATATATATATATATATATACAGTGTTGGGGAGTAACTAGTTACATGTAACGGCGTTACGTAATTTAATTACAAAATAAATGTAACAGTAATCAGTTACAGTTACTAAGAAAAAATGAGTAATTAAATTACAGTTACTTATGAAAATTGTAACGATTACAAAGAGGATTACATTTGAATATTTACAAACATCCACATACAGCTTATTTCTTTCCCAAATTGCACTAAGACATATGGCCCATAATCTCCGAGACGCGGAAAACACATTTGTAGAATCCAGTCATAAAAATGGAATTCAGCCTATAACGCGGACGCAATATGCCACATTTTGGACGAATAAATCAAAAGTAGGTCAGTACACTTGAATCAAAACCCGATATGGACTGATGTCTGTGAATATTAAGCCGCAAAAAGACTGAATATGAATCCTGCACGTTCTGCGTGTCTGTGGAAATCAGGCGCTGACTGGACATCGGGAGAACCGGGACTATTCCCGGTGGCCTGGCAGACGATTTGGACTTCTACTTTAATATTGTTGTTGTATAATTGCAGGCCGAATATACTAAAGCGATTATTTCCGAATCCGCCATTCGATAATTAAATCTCTAATAAATCATGAATCGGTTAGTCGTGACTGGCAATGGTTGGGCACGCGCGCTCTCCGCGCCTCCGCCGAACGGTTTGGATCAGACTCTGAGTAATCAATGCGAGAGAGAGAGAGACCGGAGTGAACTGTGTAAGCGCACAGCTGGAGCAGAGAAGCGACACTTGTGTTCAGGGTTTCAGGTGCAGGTCAGTTTCATCTGTAAATATGCTAATGTAGTTTTGTCTTTGTTTACTTAGTCAAGCAGCAGCAGCACATTGCTCGCAATCACTCAAAATACTGTATAGCTAAACGACGTCATTATTATCTATTGTAACAGTAGTAAGTTAGCAGACAAATCATCATATTTTATCATAGGTTTAGGGGGAGCTAGTGGATACAAAAACACAACCCTTAGGAAAATTAATGTAGCCTATGGTATGGCACTAACCGTGGTTTAACTATGGAATTTGTAGTAAAAATAAATACAAGTGGTAATTCATTTGCCAAAGCACTTACAAAACATGGTAAAAGTCAAATAAAAATCTTCAGTATTAAAGTCATGAGAGAGATGGATGGATAATGGAAGTGAAGGTGCAGTTCAGGAGAGAACTCAAATCTTTTTTCAGGTCCAAAAAAAAAAATAGGGTTGTCCATGTTTCAGAATGGGTTGTGGGTGTATGAGTGTGAGATTTCCCAGCCTATTTTTTTTCCCAGTCCGCCCCTCATGGAAATTAATCTCTAGAACAGTCACTTCATGAGCATTTTTTACTTATTTTGAGAAACTATCATCATATCATATACAAAGAGACAGCAGTGTTTCAAAAAGACACCAATGTTTCAGGAGTTTAGTACACAAAATAGGACACATGCTTATTAGATAACCGTATTTGAGTTGATGTATATGCTTTTATTTTTTTATTAACTATTTTTCCCCAAACCATTGTTAGATGCAGTTAGATGCCTGTAGTTATGCAAAGATTTGGTTTCAAAAACAGTATCTATAAACTGTTTCTTTTGATTTTAAATCTGCTTTGAACTTCAGATCAATCTCTAAGTAAAAGGCAGTACTAAAGTCTGATTGTGTGGTGGATGTGTTCAAATGTGATCATCTTAATTTAAGTGATGAAGGATGGTGAAAGTCTGACAGTACTGAGCACTACTGTAAGGTTAAACCTGCATGGTGTAAAATGGTTGAAGATGATTAACAGTTGCAAATTAACATTCATTAGAAATTTATAAAAGTAATCAAAATGTACTCAAAAGTAATTAGTTACATTACTTTATTAAAGTAATTAAAAAAGTTACACTACTATTACATTTTAAATAGGGTAACTTGTAATCTGTAACCTATTACATTTCCAAAGTAACCTTCCCAACACTGTATATATATATATATATATATATATATATATATATATATATATATATATATATATATATATTTATTTATTTATTTATTTACTATTACAGCTGTCGAATTATTTTTTCGATCTTTTCCCATCACATGAAAGGCTGCCGTGATGAGCATTGAGTAGACAGAGTCTGTTTATCGCATGAATGCAGTGATCTCGTCATTATTGCAACACGCTTTCTCTCACAAAATGCTTTCACCACAACTAACAGCAAACACATGAATACAGTAGGAGCTTTGTTGTGCAGCATAACAGCGTCATTCATTGTAACGGCAGTTTGGGCAAGTGTGCAGATATACTCCCGATGTGTGAGAGCTCCGAAAAAAAGGGAGCGTTCTTTGATCACTCTCTGTAGTTAAATCACAATTTAAATAACAGATTTGTTTCATGCTACTAAGAGAAACAACGTGAAGTTGATCGTTTAGTCACTGGCTTGATTCACTGATGCATAAACAGTATTAAATGATTGAGAAAGAAAGTCTGTGTGAACTTGAATAATTAGCTACACATCAGAATTCACTGATCACAGATCAGGCATTAATGAACACTGTTACTCACTGTTTGTGCCGGTGCTGTCGAATCCATATCATAAAAGTCTGTTTGTATTGCCTTTGCTGACATTGCGACTGAATTATATGTTAATATTTGGGCGGGCAAAGCAGAGAAAGGGGAGGTAACATTTCTCCTTACAACATCACAAGGAGGAGATTCAAGATCAGCCCGTTTGAGCTTCCATTTTCTCAAAGGCAGAGAAAAATAGCAAAATCTCGATTTACACCGATTAAAATTTCTAGAAACTTGGGGACCATATACAGGCTAGGGGAACTCATTATAATGTTAAAAAACCTCAGAAAGTGACATTTTCATGTCATAGGACCTTTAAGAATAGTCTTACATATGCTACTCTAATCAGACATAAACATTTCCTGCCGAAAACATCTCTTGAAATTGACATATGTTAATATGTGACCCTGGACCACAAAATCAGTCTTAAGTCACTGGGATATATTTGAAGCAATAGCCCATACATTGTATGCATCAAAATTATAGATTTTTATTTTATGCGAATCATTAGGATATTCCTTAGGCTATTAAGTAAAGATCATGTTCCATGAAGATATTTTGTAAATGTCCTACTGCAAATATATCAAAACTTTATTTTTGATTAGTAATATACTTTGCTAAGAACTTCATTTGGACAAATGTAAAGGTGATTTTCCCAGTATTTAGATTTTTTTGCATCCTCAGATTCCAGATTTTCAAATAATTGTACATTGGCCAAATATTGTCCTATCCTAAAAAAAAAAAAACATTCATCAATAGAAAGCTTATTTATTCAGTTTTCAGATCTTGTATTTAAAAAAAAAAAAAAAAAACTTTATGAATGGTTTTATGGTCCAGGGTCAAATATTACTTCTTTACTTTATATTAAATATTTGGTTTAGGATTTTATTTGTAACTATTTTCACTCAGAATTGATAATACATTTCACAAATTATTACAAATAAATAGCAAGTAATATTACTGTTTACTTGTGAATGCACCACAAATCATATTGCACTACTAGCTTCTTAACCTTAAATACCTCTTTGCACAATATCACGGACTGTTATTATGTAAAGTACTTCTATAATCTGTCTTAGGTTATGTATATTTATATATATTATTTGTATAGTTAGATTTCAGTAAGTTAGTTATATATAGGTTTTAAAATTGTTCTTATGTCTAGAGTTTTGAATGTTTATATTTGTTTATTTATGTAGTGCCGTGGTCCTGCGAGATACGACATTTCATTCCACTGTATGTCCACACATGTAGCGGAATGACAATAAAACTTGTCTTGACTTAACTTGAAAATACTTATTCTGTCTTACTACTTCGAAGTTTTATTTAATTTAAGTCCTTACTAAGAGGATCTTGGTTTCAGGAGGTAGGGTTGTGGATGGGGTTTCAGAGGGGGTGATGTGATTGGAATTGAGTACTCTAGCTGTTGATCAGTCTTGTAGAGCAGGCTCTGACCATCTTCCTGATGGCAAGAGCTGGAAGACATAATGGAAGGGATGGATGGAGTATTTCACAAAAATGTCCAGAATGGATGGGAGAGGGGCACCGATGATCTTTGCAGCCGTGTTCACTGTCCGCTGCAGGGGCTTACATTAAGCAGCACTGCGATTCCTGTACCAGACAGTGATACAGCTTGTCAGCACACTCTCAATGGTGCCCCTGTAGAATATAGTAAGAATGGGTGGAGGGAGTCTTGCTCTTTTAAGTCGGTGCATGAAGTGGAGCAGCTGTTGTGCCTTCTTGGAGAGTGATGTAGTGTTGGTGGTCCAGGTGAGGTCTTCTGTTATATGCACTCCAAGGAATTTTGTGCTGCTGACTCTCTCCACAGTCAAGCTGTTGATGTTCAGTGGGGGGTGGTCAACAGAGTTCCTCCTAGTGTAAAATTCTTGTAAAATGTACTGCAGTAATCTTTGTTTTATTGTCAAATGTATTTAAAAAATGCTTTAACATTCACCTTCAAAATAAATAAACACATAAATAAATAAATACATAAATAAATAAATAAATAAATAAATAAATAAATAAATAAATAGTCAAAGATTCTCCTTACACAGAACAAAGACCAGGGAGTAATTGGGATTTCATTTTAGACACTTTTCATCATCAGTTTACGGTTTAGTTGTTCCAGCCTTAATGCAGATATCTTACTCCACGGATTAAGATGGAAGCCACCATGTTTTACAAGTCTTTACCAGTTTCTCATGTTTAGTGTACATTTATGGGCTGGCTGCTGAGCTTTGGTATAGAGTAAACCAGACCGACGGAACCATAAAGTTTTGATGAAAATCTGAAGAAAACAAAGCATGCCTCCCAGGAGAGATTGCAAGCACCCGGGGCTTTGATTTTTCTCCCCTGCTCCATCACACACACACACACACACACACACACACAAATAGTCGGGTAATAGGAGTGTGCATTTAGTATTCAGGTGGAGGCCCTGTCTTTTGTTTGTCTGATGTTATTACTTATTTATTATGCACAATGCATAAGCCAGTCTCATTGACGTATGGTGCCTTGTTGGTGGGCCGGGTGACTAAGGATAATGTGTATTCTCCTCAGATAGGCAGCAGGGCCCCAGCTTTGGCTGTCCCCTTTTAATGGCCCAGCCAGATGCCAAAAAGAGGGGGATGGGGGCATTTGGACATGTAAATTCATGGCACGTCTGTTCCTGACAAGGCCTCATCCCATGTCTCATCTCCCTCCAAGACCAGTGGCTGCTCCCTTTGCATCCTGATTGATTGACATGCGTGGAATGGCGGACAAGTGATTATGAAGCCGATCTGTGTGTTAGTGTAGGATGAGGTAGGAGGGAGATTGACAGTTTTGTGGTGGTGTGGAACAGCCACTAGTCAAACTTTCCACACACAGAGGCACACACACACTTACACACAGACACACCACCCTCTAGTCATTTTGACCAGCAGCTGGTGACTGAAGCCCTGGATCCAAAGCGGGCCGTTCACCTCCCACAGCATCTTCACACCCATTCACTACCGTCAACGCTCGCTTATGGACAGATTATTAATATCGTAGAAGTTGTTTCCTCCCCTCAGTCATCAGGGAACCTTGTCGGAGGCTATACCAACTAGCATAGTGAATAGACAGTATATGGCTCATTCTATAATTGGGGGTGTATTTCACATTGACGAACAAATTTTTTTTCTCCATTAAATGTCTATTGGTTTCAGTCTATATATTTTTGCTAGTTGCCAAGCTTTAAAACCCATTTTGATATTCCAAGGGAAAGGAGGTTTTCCCGGCTGAATTTGTCAACTGTATGCCAATCCACACTCTGAAAAGTGCTACACTTGAAGTAACACATATATTTAAAGGGATAGTTCACCCCATAATTACAATTATTTTGTGTTTTATGTGCTTTTAATACAAAAAGATGTGTGTTTTCCACTCAACTAAGCTTATTGTCAATAACTGTACCCAAATACTTGTATGAACTAACCTTCTTAACTTCTCTTCTCAACTTCAAGTTGTTAAGTTTAGGTACTTGGTGTAAAATATGATTATGCTGAATATGTGCTTTATAAGTATTAAATAACAACCAACACGCTAATGATATGCATGCTAATAAGCAACTAGTTAATAGTGAGAATTGGTCCCAAAACTAAAGTGTTACCAATAAATATAATTATTGATCATTTTGGCTTCAACATTTTTTTTGACTTTATTATTTTGAACTCAATATCCATTCACTTCAAAAACAGTAATTTAAGGGACATCGGGACAATTTCAAATAAACTAAAAATAGGATATACAAAATATTTGTAAGATTCTAATATCTACTTTTCCTAGGAAGGGAAGACAATTAATTATCATCAATGGACATGACATGTCTATTTTGATAGGCATCGTATAGTAATTATGGCAGTCAACAGATTTAATCTGGTGGCCAACTTTGAAAGTTAACATGACAGACTGGCCCTGTTCCAAACCCTAGTGAGCTTCTTCTGTGTCTGATGCCCACATAGCTGTTATTTACTCTGAGACCATACCATTACTGACTCAGAATGCTGCAGGCAGAACATCAGTGTGTTATACAAATAGCACTCCTTACACAAATCACACTGTAGCCCTTCATTTTGAAAGATACATGTAACAATGCCTGAGAGTTTGGCATAAAGCAGATGGACCCTAAGAGCTAATGTAAAATTAATAATGTACAATTTGTTTTCTGTTTCTAAAGAACATTTGCCATGTTGAAGAACAGTGGTCACCAAACTCGGTTCTGGAGGGCTGGTGTCCTGCAGAGTTTAGCTTCAACTTACCTCAGCACACCTGCCTGGATGTTTCTGGTATGCCTAGTTAGACCTTGATTAGCTATTTCAGGAATGTTTAATTAGGGATGGAGCTAAACTCTACAGGATTCTGTCCTTCCAGGACCGAATTTTCTGACCCCTGTTGTTGACGTTTGGCATTGTAATTTTGATGACTGTAATAAGCACAAAAGCAGATAACTTTGATTGAGGTAAGTGGCCTTAGCATTGAGCAAAATGCCTTTTAAAGGTTTGGGGTTTTTTGTGTTTTTTTTTTATTTTTTATAAATTTTGCACTTATAGCAGATCCGTTGTGTCAACTCAAGAGACAAAACAGTCATTATTTGTAACACAGGCTGTCCGATGTGCAAAACTTTGCATATTGCATCCACATCTTTAAAGAAGCCTTGCATTTTCAAGAAGCATTGGTTCAAAAAACTAATTTATTATGAAATATTATTGGAACATTACTTTAGATCACCCACGCACAAGATAACCATAGTTTCACTGTGTATTTATTAGTACAATAATTAAATATAGTTGTACAAAATATGTGATTCAGGTTTCATTATTGTACTGTAGACTAGAGAGAATGGTACACACACAGTGATATCATTGAATTCCTGTAATTTGAAATTTACTGATAAAATAAAATCACAATATAGGTTTTACAAAGGGAAAATAAAAAAAGATAAAAAAATAAAATTAAAATGCAAACAATGCAGTACTGTGAATTGAAGTGTTCCTCACGGCACTATGAATCTATTTTCCCATCAAGCTGGTCTTGTGGATTTGGCCATAGGTTCTCATCTAAATCACAATGGATGTTTTCATTCACTAAACATCTGGGAAAGAATCTTCTGGCATGGCGAATCCAGGCCTGACACTGATCTGCTGTGATGTCAGTTAATGCATCATCCATGGCCTGGAGAAGAGTGACTTGTTTGTGAGGGTTCCTATCATAGACCTTTCACCTCCATGTGGAGAAAGACTCCTCAATTGGGTTAAGGAAAGGGAAGTATGTAGGTAAATACAGGGTGAGAAATTGTGGAGGGGCCTGAAACCATACTTGGACCAATTTAGCAAAATGACACTGAACATTATCCCAAACTAAAGTGACGTGACATACAGCCAAGTATAGTGACCCAAGTCTGGTGAATTTGTGCTCTGCATTTAACCCATCCAAAGTGCACACACACAGCAGTGAACACACACCCGGAGCAGTGGGCAGCCATTTATGCTGCGGCACCTGGGGAGCAGTTCGGGGTTCAGTGCCTTGCTCAAGGGCACCTAAGTCATTGTATTGCCGGCCCAAGACTTGAACCCACAACCTTAGGGTTAGGAGTCAAACTCTCTAACCATTAGGCCACAAATTCCCCTAAAACTATTACGTAGGTCACACCATCAGCTCTACAGATCTGATTTAGCTCCTCATGGAAGGCTATGTGGTGAGCTGCATTATATAACTCAACCTGAGGTTCTCGTCCAACCTCTCCATCTTCTTATATAGCTGCACACATGGTGATACTTCTATCCCATTGTAATCACTGCCTTTCACCTTCCACTTCTGGCTCCATGTCCTCACTATGTTAAGTAGGCTACTGCTGTAGGATACCCCTCATCTTACTAATATAGGCTTACAATTTGTGAAATCAATCAGCAGTAATGAGTAGCCATTAACTCGTTAAAACCACAAAAGCAATTACGTAAATGTGACATCTTGCAAACAGTAATGTTGAATATGAAAATGTGTTCTGTAAAAGTGGTACATGGGACCATAGAAACCATATTTGGTAAAATATAAAATTAAAATATAAAATTATAAAATTAATAAAATTAAATAATGACATCCATAGATAATATGGTCCATCTGAGGTAGTTGGTATCAATTGATCTTTCCTCAAAACGTTCATGATCTAAACATGGAATATTGTTTATCAGTTTCCATAAAAGCTATGCATCAAGAGTAATGCAACAGTTTCTCATCATTTTGAGCAGTTCTATCAATTGATAGTTAGATAATTGTAATAAAATGAATAAACACTCAACTTTATCCTATATGTAATATATGTAAACTATATCCACATTTGTAAGTTTACACTCATAGATCTGACGGGAAAAGCTAAAAAGCTTCAATTTGCAAATTGACAGTTAAAAGACCCATGTATTTTTTAATTCGAAGTTGCAGATAAATGTTTACAATTGTTTCAAATTACACTCACATAAACTAAAAATACAGACACAGATGTGTATTACAATTTTACTTTTGTACTTCAGTTTCTAAAGTTGCCATTCACAGTCTCTCAAGTCTTGCAGTACACCTTGACTTTGCTACGTCTTTTGCAATATTGATGTTGTAGTACTCACTTGTACCCTTGTAAATGCAGATGCAAGAGAGCAGAATACCTGACCAATGAAATTCAAAGCAGAGCGGATATTTATTGTAAAATTTCCAAATTCAAACATACAGCTCTCAAGTTTTGCTACTCTTTTCAACTCCATAGATTGGTTTTGGTCCTTAAATCTTGGTCTAATTGCAGTCAGTCTGCAATCTTCGACTATGATTTATTTTGTTGCAAACATACAAATAGGCTTGCGTGAAGTTGCAGCATTATTAGGGCAGAGCCATCTTTAGCCAAAAACTTGCAGCAGACTGTAATAACTTCAGACCAACAACTGTTTGAAGTACAAACGTCTCTCTTTTACTGCTTGCTTCTTATTCTCGAACAGTACATGCTTAAACACACGCTACAGCACAGCACATTGGGAAAACACTTTCTTAAAGGCGAAGTACAACATTACATGCCTCCCTTTGTTTTAGAAAAAGAAAATAATTATATTGTCAGTATTAATTTACCAGAATATGAGCATGAAATACATTTTAAATTTTACATTTACTTTTTATTCATTTAGCAGACGCTTTTATACAAAGCGACTTACAGATGAGGACAGTGGAAGCAATCAAAAACAACAAAAAGAGCAATGATATATAAGTGCTATAACAAGTCTCAGTTAGGTTAACACAGTACACCTAGCATGGGATTTTAAATAATATAATATAAAGAAAACAGATAGAATAAAAAAAGAATAGAGCAAGCTAGTGTTAGTTGTCTTTACACATACACACACAAACACATACAATTGCATAATTAATGAAAGAAAATAGAATAGAAAAAGATTAGAAAGGTAGTTAGATTTTTTTTAAAGAATATAATTAGAATAGTGCGTGTTAAAGTTAGAGGGTAAAATAAAGATGGAAGAGATGTGTTTTAAGCGACTTTCACTTGCAAAACGCAAGCTTCTAGAGCGCACATAAGTCTGAAGTAACAAATTTAGGTAAATGGGTGCAGAGCCAGTGGTAGTTTTGTAGGCAAACATCAATGCCTTGAATTTTATACGAACAGCTATTGGAAGCCAGTGCAAATTGATAAACAGAGGTGTGACATGTATTCTTTTTGGCTCATTAAAAATGTATCTTGCTGCCGCATTCTGAATTAATTGTAAAGGTTTGATAGAACTGGCTGGAAGACCTGCCAAGAGGGCATTGCAATAGTCCAGCCTGGACAGTACAAGAGCTTGAACAAGGAGTTGTGCAGAATGTTCCGAAAGAATGGCTTGATCTTCTTGATGTTGAATAAAGCAAATCTGCAGGATCGGACAGTTTTAGCAATGTAATGAAATACAAATTTAACTGAAAGTACATTCTCTTTAAATTATGTTAACTTAAATTATGACTGAACAAGTAAACAAGTAAAATGAATTTAGCATAGTAAATAGAAATTAGAATCTGAAATATAGACATGTCAACTAGCTGTAACGGGAGGACCTAAAACAAACTAATCCTTGACTTAACTCAGTGTTTCTTCTTTATGTGTAGCTTTTCTACGATGGCAAGAGCCTCTCTTTCCGTCTGAGAGTACCTCTGTTCAACTGGGGTCAATGCCCTGCTTGCATAAGCAACAATATTTGTGTGATTAGTGGTTTTGTCTCTCTGTGCCAAGATAGCGCCAAGGCCAACAGGACTGGCATCCACAATGACATTGGTTTCTCTTTCAAGATAGAAGTAGCTCATCACAGGGGCTTTGACCAGTGTTTCTTTCAGGGTTGTCAGTGCGTCTGCTTGCTTTTTACCCCACAGCCATTCAGAGTCCTTCTTTGTGAGTTCCCTCAGAGGTTGTGTGAGTGAAGAGTAGTCAGGAATGAATCTTGCACTATAATTGGCCATTCCTAGGAGGCTTCTCACTCTGGGTTTGTGGGGGTTGCATACAGGTTTTTGCCTAAATTTTTTGGGGGTCAGGTGCGATGCCACGATTGGAGAATACATATCCAAAAAACTCCAGGGATGTTTTGTGAAATTCACATTTGTCCTTGTTGATTGTCAGGTTGTTTTCATGCAATCGTTGAAAAACTGCTTCAAGAGACCTGTTGTGGGAATCTGCTGTGGCGCCATTAGGCCTGGGACGGTTACCGCATTACCGCAATACCGCGGTCACGTGACGCCTACCGCGGGTTTAAACCTGTAACCGTCATCACCGCACAAAAAAAAAAAAAAAACCTTGGCCTGCACATCTGAATACCTTCGGCAGAAGTCAAATGAGCCATTTTAATCTAGATTAATTCCAAGATTACAGTGAGATTAATCTAGATTAAAAAATTTATCTATGCACCTCTAATAGGCTAATAGCATTCCATTTGTATTGACTATTAGGCCTAGAGTACCTGTGTAATGTCTTGTAGCCTATATATTGAATTTCATTTAATTTTACTAAAGCATAAAATACAGGCGGATGACTCATGAGAAAGCCAAAAAAGCAGGACCTCAGTTTTTAATTGCACGTGCTTATTCTGCTTAACACAATTCTCTCACGTGGTTGCGCAGCCGACAATTGAGCATTTAAGCTACTATTCCATCGAAACATGGCAGAGAGGGCTAACTTGGTGGCAAAGCCAAATGTCACGTCGCCAATATGGGCACATTTTGGCTTTGAACCTGATGAAAAAGGACTTCCAGGCAATTTTAATGAGCCCATTTGTAGAATTTGCTACAAAAAGATTCCGGTATCACGTTCAAATACGTCCAACCTGAGGACGCATCTTCGAATCCATCATCCGGCAACATTTGCTGCCCTTGGGAGCACCACAAGTGCTTCGTCTGAAGATCGGCCCACAACCTCAGGCCAGGGACGACAGCTGTGCATCGCAGACTCGTTTTCTAAAGGGACTAAGTACCAACGCGACAGCCATCAGTGGCGAACCCTGACGGATAGTGTGACTCGTCTCCTAGTGGAGGAAAAGTTGCCATTTAACTTAGTCGAGAAGCCAGCCTTTAAGGCGATGCTACAGGCCTTCGACAAACAATATGTCCCCCCTGACAGAAAATACTTTTCAAAAAAGGCAGTACCAGAGAAGTATATGAAAATGAAGGACAGTTTGGCACGCGAGTTAAAGGACGCTGACCATTTTTCTATCACAACAGATATGTGGTCAAGCGTTAATATGATGCCCTATATGAGCGTGACAATTCATTACCTAAACACCAACTGGGAGCTGAAGTCAAGGTGTTTGGAGACATCCTTTATGCCAGAAAGTCACACTAGTGATAACCTCTCCGAGGCTCTGCGATCGGCTCTTAAAGAATGGTCTCTGGATGAGAAGAGGTTGGCTTGTGTCACTAGTGATAACGGAGCAAACATTGTGGCTGCGGTGAGAAAACTTGGATGGGGATGGCTACCATGCTTCGGCCACAACCTCCATTTAGCCGTCACTAACTCCATGAATGCAGAAAAAGAACGCACTGCCCGGGCCATGGGTTTGTGTCGAACGCTTGTGAACGCTTTCTCCCATAGCTGGCAAAAGAAACAACGGCTTCAGAAAGAACAAACTGAGCTGGGCCTGCCTCAGCACTCCTTAGTACTGGTAAGTTTGAACTCTCTTCCAACTCTGTTTTTGGAAAGATTAACTACAAATAGGCTAGGCCTGCGAGATTTAATTCAATATAATCAATAAATAATTATTGTAGGCAATGAAACATTTAAGTATGTGATTCTAAAATTCCATTTTCATTAAAGGGCCATCGAAAAAGATATCCAGGCTTACAATGACGGCAGTGTGTGACACTTTGTTAAATTAAATAGCATTCGTTAAATTATAGCCTTGTACCACACTGAGACCAAAGCGCACACGAGACATAGGCCTATAAATTAATATAAATATGTAAAAATCTATAATATATATAAATATTATTTATATTATATATTGTTACATATTTATATTAACTTGGCCTAGATCTCATGTGCGCTTTGGTCTCAGTGTGGTACAAGGCTATAATTTAACGAATGCTATTTAATTTAACAAAGTGTCGCTGCTCACAATACAGCCATTGTTTTTTTTTTACTTATAAATATTTATATTTATCTTATTTATAAATATTATTTATATTTATCTTATTTATAAGTAAAAAACAACCACAATATTGTTAGCAGCAACACTTTGTTAAATTAAATAGCATTCGTTAAATTATAGCCTTGAACCACACTGAGACCAAAGCGCACACGAGATATAGGCTAAATAAATATAAATATGTAAAAATATATAATATAAATAATATTTATATATATATTATATATTTTTAAATATTTATATTAATTTAGCCTATATGTCTACATATTTATATTACTCTATATGCCTTCGTTAAATAGCCTTCATTAACCACTGAGACAAAAAAGCGCACACGTAATATCTATATAAATATTAATATAGCTAAACATGTACAAATATGTAATATAAAATATAAATCATATTAAATATAATTCATATATTATATAATATAAGTAATATAAAAATATGTAAATTTAAATAATGTTAAAGCAAAGTCTATCCTAAATGTGTTTAATTTGTTCACAGGATTGCCCCACCAGGTGGGGAACAAAGCAAAAAATGATTGCGCGCATTCTTGAACAAGGCCCTGCCATTCGGAGGGTTTTGGATGACCGGCGCACACAACACCTAATTCCGACGTGGCAGGACATGGAGGTCATGGAATCGGTGAATGCAGCCCTGAAAAATGTTGCCGATTTCACGGATGCACTGTCTTCTGAGCGAGCAGTGACTGCATCCTCTTTGAAACCGGTGCTGCAGCTAGTCACCGAGGATCTGCTGCTCCCCGCTGAGGAGGACACCCAATTGACGCGCAATCTGAAAGAAAAAATGTCTGCCGTTTTGATGGAAAAATACAGTGCACCCTCAACTCAACAGCTATTGGCAAAGACCGCGTTTGTCGACCCTAGGTATAAGGGCATTGACATTTCTGACGAGGTGAAGGATGAGCTCATGGAGGAGATGATGAATGTCCCCGAAGAGCAGCGTGATGACGGTGATGGAAAGGGAGCAAGTGCACCCAACCCTCCCAAAAAACCGAATCTGGCTGACTTACTTGGGAAAAAAAAAAGAAAAAACATCTACTCCGACCCCCAAGAGAATTCGTGTAGACACAGAGATCAGAAGGTATTTGCAGGAGGAAGCCCTGGATTCCCACGCAGACCCTCTTGTCTGGTGGCGGGACAATAGTGTCCGATTCCCTCTGCTTTCCAAAGTAGCCCGAAAATATATGACCATTTGCGCTACAAGCATTCCCTCAGAACGTGTGTTCAGTGCTGCAGGTAACGTCGTTAAGTCTTTCAGGGCCTCCCTTAAACCTGACAAAGTGAACATGCTAGTTTTTCTAGCAAAAAATATGAAGGCTGGGATGTAAACCATAGCGTATGTTCCGTTTTGCCAGCACTTTTTTTTTCAGACATAATTTCTGTTCTAAATGTTCTTATTCTAAATGTGAAATAATAAATGTTAAATAAATGTGGTCCTTATGCTCAATCGCCTTAGCCTCTGTGTGCACAAAAGTCGTTATAGTTTAAGTGATTGTTTGATGACGACGACTGTAGCCTAATCTGAAGGTAAAAATATGGAAAATAAACATGCAAATTAATATCTATTACTGATCAATACGATAAATAAAAATGTGTTTGTTTGTCTTTATGATGCTCTATCTTAAGATCTCTGCTGTGAATTGCGATCAGATCTGATATCGCCCCCAACAAATATGAAGGCTAGGGTAACCTCGCCTATTATTTCGTTTTGCAGAATTTTTATTTCAGACATCATTCCATTTCTGTTCTAAATGTTCATGTTCTAAATGTAAAAAAAAAAAGTGAAATAAACCTGTTCCTTATATTCGTTTGCCTCCTGTGTGTGTGCGAAAGTGAAAGTACATCTATCACGAGGGGGGGGGTTGGGTTGTTTGCGGGTTGCGGTTTACCGCAATACCGCGGGAATTTATTGCTTTTCAACCGCGGTAAGAAAAATTCAATACCGTCCCAGGCCTAGGCGCCATATACCCGAATGTCGTCACTGAAATTTCTAACTCCAGGGATTCCCTGCAGGACCTGTTGGATGGTATTTTGAAAAACTTCAGCTGCAGATGAGATGCCAAATATTAGCCTTGTATATCTCCTCAGTCCAACATGGGTTGAAAATGTTGTGATATATCTGGACTCAGGTGCTAGGTCAAGTTGGTGATTTAAGGTCCAGTTTAGAGAACATCACTGCTCCATTGAGATCGTGGATGATGTCATCAACCGTTGGTGAAATGTGTCTCTCTCTTCGTACGGCTTGGTTTGGCAAGCGCATGTCGACACAGATACGTATTTTCTCTGGATTTTTAGGCTTGGGCATTGCTATGATGGGTGAGACCCATGGTGTTGGACCTTCCACTTTTTCTATTATGCCTTGATCCTCAGGAAGCTGCAGTTCTTTCTTCACCTTTTTTCGGATGTGGAAAGGGATACGACAATGAGGATGGATGACAGGTTTGACAGTGTCATCAATGTGTAGCTTAACTTGAATGTTTTTCAATTTTCCAATGCACTTAGCAATGTTTGGGTATTTTAGCATAAGCTGATCAGCAACAGAAAGGGTTGGCTGCTGAACTATGTCTGCAGAGTAAACAATGTGTATGAGTCCCAGCTCTGAAGCTGTTTTGTGACTGAGCAGAGAGCCATGATCTCCCTGAACCACATAGAAAGTTGCTTCAGTGGTTCTTCCATAAGCTGAAACATCAGTGGTTAGTTTTCCCAGCAGTGGAAGGGGTTGTTGCTTGCCATACAGTAATATTTTTTTTGTTTGTTGGCTCCAGTTTTGTAGATATTTTTATTCTGTCATGGGCATTGTTGTCAAGAAGGTTGACTGTGACTCCAGTATCGATCAGTATGTCCAGAGGTTATTGAGATATCCATACTTTTGTCACTGGTTGTTTGATGTTTGAAGGTGCTTGCATGACGTAGACATATTCATCATCTGTACTTAAGTAACATTGCTCTTTTTCTGGTTTTGATGGTTACACCAGCGGCTGTCAGGAATGTTTCAAACCTTAGTAGCCATTTTTTCCATTTTAATGCGAGAGATCCTTGGTCTGTGGCGATATCAAATCTTGCAAAGTAGAGCAGTTCAGCAGCTGTAGCAATGATTTATCATCAAACAGTAGCACAAGTTATTGAAAGGCGTTTGGCCTGTTTTACGTATATACGAGCATTTGCAAATTGTGGTAATTTGCATTTATAAATCGCTGCTGCACTGCATTCATCGTTTTTTTTTCTTTTTTTTTTTTCTTTTTACTCACAGGCGGAGTTCAGATTTGACGATTTTCTCTGTCCTGTGATTTCAGGTTTCGCTGGATCCTGTTGACTGTCTCAGCAACTTTTAGCGGCGTCTTCTGCTTATGGTCGTCTTTTCGTTTTGTTTGTGGGTTTATTGAGGTTGTATTGGCAATGAATCACTCGTCGCCATTGTAATAACTTCAGACCAACAACTGTTTGAAGTACAAACGTCTCTCTTTTACTGCTTGCTTCTTATTCTCGAACAGTACATGCTTAAACACACGCTACAGCACAGCACATTGGGAAAACACTTTCTTAAAGGCGAAGTACAACATTACACAGACAATCAGAGACAAAAACTGGAAAATTGACAGGTTTGGCAATGATTTATTTGACAGGATAGCATTTCTGAAGACCCCTCAGGCATGATTTCCATACCGGCCCATTCTGGGAGGTGTTGTGATTGCTTCTCAATCATCCAAGGCAAACACTAATTAGATTTTATTTTGGTCAGTGGAATGAGAGGTCTCTGGTATGGAGGGCTGTCAGTTTGTGTGGCAGTCAGCTGAAGGCTACTCTAACACCCTCTCATTCTCTGTGATTGGTCATTGAGTTGAATATACACCAATCATAGATCATGACACTGGAGTTTAACCTGTTTTTGAGGCTTGATTAATTACTGTCAGAGAGCCTCATGATTGCTGATTGACATGTGACTGTGTGTGTTTCCAGACAGATGCTGCCCTGATGTATGATGCGGTACATGTGGTGGCCGTGGCTGTCCAGCAGTCTCCTCAAATCACTGTCAGTTCACTCCAGTGTAACCGCCACAAGCCCTGGCGCTTTGGCAACCGCTTCATGATGCTCATCAAAGAGGTACTGCACATCACTCTGTTCACTAAGAATGAATTTCACCCTGCTGATATGCTGTTTTAGCATTGCCATAATGGCACAAATAAATAAATAAATAAAATTACCCTGAATGCCATGTATATTCTATTAATATTGTATTGCATATTATATTTTATATATTGGTATTTAGTTTATTTTAATATTAGTTCTATTTTATTTATTTACTTACATTTTCTGGTTTATTTTCAGTATTTTTATTTGTATTATTATTTTTAACTTAAAACCTATTTTCATTATTTGCCAAGGCAAAATTATTATTATTATTATTATTATTATTATTTTTCTAATATTTCACCTATTTCAATTAACCTATAAATTCTAATATTTTCACCTATTTCATAATATTTTGTATGCTGCAATAAAACATATTGCAGAGTGGGGTTATAAATGTTTTTAATGTGTCCTTGTTACAGTGTAGTTACACAAATAAGTACAGAGTTATATTAATAAATTTTCAGGATTTTCTTGAAAATGTATACATTTTTATAAAAAAAATAATAAAAAAAGTTACACAAACTTTCAGCATTGATAATATAAAGAAGTATTGCTTGAGCAGCAAATCAGCATATTTTAATGATTTCTGAAGAATCATGTGACACTGAAGACTGGAATAATGATGCTGAAAAAACAAAAAAAAACAAAGCCATCACAGGAATAAATATTTAAAATATTATAATTTAATAATATTGTTCTGTATTTTTTTTTATCAAATAATGGATGCCCTGGTGAGACTTTTAATTTACTGTTATTTTTAGTAAGTACATGTAACATATAAAGGGCACTGCAAAATAAAGTGTTACCATGAAGTGTCCAGATTCTGGGTGCTGTTACAGACATTCATATATCTTTACTGAGACTGAAGTCTCACTGGAATTGACTCTATTAAATGCTAAAAAAGCATTCGTTTTTACAGAGTGGATAAATTTATGCCTGGTCATAATGCTTTCTCCATTGTTTAATGCCTTACTGCTGTCATGATTAATAGAATCGCGGACAAACATTATTTAAAAAAAATAATAGTTAAGCAGGCCATAACAATGTCAATTGCACCAGGCAAATGACTTCTATGAATAAAGTGGTTTATCTATAATAAACCTAATTCATATAGAAAGTGTGAAATACATTGTGAAACCGCTGCAATTTACTCTTGCATGTTCATTAGTGTGTTTGCTTGTTTCTGACCTGGAATATTGCACAGTGAGAGCACTACTGCAGAAGACAGCGAATTTATCTTAATCTCTGGAAATGATTCTTCTTTGTGCTATTTTCAGGAAAACTATATTTATATATAAACTATATTTAGTCTGACTAAAAAGCCGCCTTTATTTGCAGTGCGTGATATCTTAACCTGCAGGCAGCGAAGACCAAAGGCAAAGCGAGGGAGATAAAAATACATAAAAGCAAGGTGGTCTGCTCTCCGTAAGTCAGTGCATAAATTGACTGAAAACTCTGCTTGTGATGACCCTGGCCCAGAACCCCTCACCCTCCTTTGGATTACAAGTAGAGCTCAGAGCTGTAAAAAGACTGGGAAAGCTGTGCTGAGGTTTTGTTAGAACAGATAATTGGAGGACAGCTTAGTCTGATGACATTTCACTGGCTTTGAAAATGTCAAAGCCCTAATATAGGTGGATACATGGCACTGACCTAAGAACAGATACATAGTTTACAATCTTTAAGAAAAGAAGAAGAAGAAGAAGAAGAAGAAGAAGAAGAAGAAAAACTTCTGTGGTGGCCAGACCTTTATTTTTTTTATATAAATTAATTAATAAAGCAACATTTTTGGAATTTATGTATTTAACTTAGATTAATAAAGCATATGAATGTATCATGCCAACCAACCAGCAGTTGGATGCATATTGTCCCATTTTTTACATGGCTTCTTGTCACGGAAGTGAATAATTAGATCCAAAATATTGAAATTAGTTGAAATATTTGAACACAAAACTTCTGTGAAGGCTGTGGTACAGTCACAATATGTATTACACAACATTTCACCACATAAATAAGATATTTAAGTCGAATATGTTTTAAAATCTTACCAGTTTGTTAGTTATATCTTATAATCCATTGCAATGTACAAAACAATTGTGGCAAAATGGCAGCAGCTGCGTTTGCATGAAAAGAGAGAGAGTCCATGATACCAGGATGACATAAATAAATAACTGAACACATAATATTGAATTGAGTTTTAATATTTTATTAGCTAACCAAATACAAAGCTTCCAAGAAGAAAAAACTGTTCTTGGCGAGCCTACAGTGCCAACTTCAATTACCCGGATGAGCCTGTGCTATCATCTTTTACCGGTTGTTATCGAGGATTATTATACGGCTCTGTGGAATACTTGATTCTGATTTGTCAGTTGTGACATTCCGAGGTATGTTATCCAGGGATAACAGCCTGTAAAAGCTAATAACACAGGATCATCTGGGTAACAGCAGTCAGCGCTGTACTCTTGCTTGAACTATTTTTTTTCCTGGTAGAAGCTTTGCATTTGTTTAGCTAGGCCTACATTAAATTATATGAATATAAAAAGCATACAGAAGCATTTGTTTGCACATGAGCAAAGGTGTTTTTTAGGAGTCTTACTTGCAAATGCCAGATCACTGAATCGTCAAACCTGCTTTACTGCAGTCTGTGTTCTTCTGACTATTTTGTAGTAAGTAACAAATATACTTATACTTAAAATTATAAATTTTAAGGTGGAAATGTAGTGGAGTAAAAGTAGAATTTGCCTGAAATATAAAAACTCAAGTAAATTACAGATACTCCCAAAAAATACCCAAAAAGTACTGCGTTTTACTTTGTTACATTACACCACTGACAATTGTTTAATTATGTCATCCTGATATCGCGGACTTGCTCTCGTTTCATACAAACGCAGCTGCTGCCATTTTGCTACGATTGTTTTGTATACTGTAATGGATTATAAGAAAAAGTCTCGGGTTACGACTGTAACCCTTGTTCCCCAAGAAAGGGAATGAGAACTGCATCGAATGACACTTTGGGGGGAAGCCCCTCAGCGTAGCACCTCTGAAGTATGAATGAAACTAAGCCAATCCTGATTGGTGTTGCGTCATGACGTAATGTGTGACGGCATATGCGGAAAGCTATAAAAAGGACGCCGGCACACAACAGAGACAGCTTCTGTGATGAAGCAAGTGCTCCCGGGCAGGGGGAGGTGTGGCGAAGGGACGCAGTTCTCGTTCCCTTTCTCGGGGAACAAGGGTTACAGTCGTAAACTGAGACGTTCCCCTTCGTGGGAACATCGAACTGCGTCAAATGACACTTTGGGGGAATGAGTACCCACTATGCCACAACGAGCCCTGCCTGTCCTAGTGTGAAGCTGCGCACATGCACACTTAGGATGAGAGCACAAGGACCTCCTGGATGGGGGCCCCTGAAAGGAGGGCTCTAGAGGACGCCATGCCTCTGGATGAGTGAGACCTCACGGCCAGAGGTGAAGGCAAATTGCACACCTGGTAGGCCATAGATATAGCTTGGACAATCCAGTTGCTAATGGTCTGTTTGGAAACAGGAAGACCCTTCTTGGGCGACCCGAAACACACTAACAACTGGTCTGACTTCCGCCATGAGGACGACCTCTGGATATATATTTTGAGAGCTCTGACAGGGCAGAGCAGGGAAAGTCTCTCATCATCCGCCGTCACGTCAGGTGGAGGATGAAAAGCCTGCAGAACCATAGACCGTGCCACATTAGACAGCACCTTGAGCAAATAGCCCAGCCTAGGAAGTAGGATGGGTTTGATGTCGCCTGGAGCAAACTCCAGGCACCCGTTAGATATAGAGAGCGCCAGTAGATCTCCTACCCTACTCAGAGAAGTAATGGCCAACAAGAAAGCCACCTTAAGGGAAAGGTTCTTGGCCTCAGCCAACTCCAGCGCTTCGAAGGGGGCCTCAGCCAACCCTTCGAGAACCACCGCCAGGTCCCAAGTGGGAACCCTGGTACGAGCCGCAGGTCTCATCCTCCAAGCCCCACGGAGGAAACGTACGACCAACGGCTGTCTCCCCAGAGGCCCATCACTCAGAGGAGCGTGGAAAGCCGAAATAGCAGCCACGTACACCTTGAAAGTGGACAGGGTAAGACCAGCCGAGAAGCAATCTTGGAGGAACTCCAGCACGGAAGCCACTGGGCAGTTAACTGGGTCCACCTCACACTCTCTGCACCAAACGGTGAAAACATTCCATTTTAGGCAGTACAATTTCCTCGTGGAGGGAGCTCTAGAGCTGAGTATGGTCTCCACTACTCCTGCTGACAGGCCGGCCTCTCGTCGTTTCTCGAGACGCGAATAGATCCACTTCCACTGGGCCGAACCTCTGACATATTGACTCCACCAGCTCGGGATGGAGTCTCCATTCCCCAGGCCTAAGCCCCGACAGGATCTGATGCACCAGTCTGTATAGAGGGCGAGACCTCAGAACCCCTTGATGATTTATATAGGCCACCACCAACATATTGTCCGTCCTCACAAGGACGTGATGATCCTTGAGATCCGGCAGGAAGCTCCTCAGAGCTCGGAACACTGCCAACATTTCCAGGTAGTTCATATGCCAGGAGGAATGATGGTCCTGCCATAGACCTCTCGTAAAGCGGCCGTCCATGACCACGCCCCAGCCCATGAGGGAGGCGTCTGTCGAGATGGCTTTCCGGCGACATGACGGTCCCAGCACGGGACCTTGGGTCAGAAACCAAGCTCTCTTCCACGGAACGAAGGCATCTGCGCGTAACCCTGGTCATGCAAAATGGGTTTCCAGAGCATCTGCTTTTTTTTTTTTTTTTGTGCCTGTCTGTAGGCGGAGGAGCTGGCAGATGGCTGCAGCTGCCCGCTTGGGGCAGGCTTCTTAGGCTTCGAGCGGCGAGGGAGGTATTGTCTGAAGGCTGCAGACTGTTTCTTCGCCTCCTGAAACCTGTCAACAACGACATTATAGTTAGAAAACGTGCTTTTAATAAGCGTTTCCTGCCTCTCATGTGGCCAACTGATATTAAGACAGGCCACTGCACGAGACACAACCTCCACCAGCTCCTCATATGTGGGGGAAACAGGGTGGCGAGTCATGCCCAAAATCCCCGCCTTCGATGCTGAGCACATCTACTTCCTCGGTAGCAGACAGTTCAAGCATCGGGCTCTCCACTTCTGCGGAAGAAGCCGAGGCGAGAGAGCATCGGAACTGGCAGATGAATCGCGAGAGCGTGCCTCGGCAGTCTCGAGATCCCCTGCCAGATCCATCTGCGAGCCCCATGAAGAGCATTGCCGCTAGGGGTGCTCCGATCACGATCGGCCGATCGTTATGCGCATCTCATCAGTAAAGCCGGTTCTCTAATCAGCGGTAAATTCCATCAGGTGCGTGATTTCACATAGAGCAGCTGTTACTACACAGAGCCAATGTTAACTGAGAAGCTGCGCAAATCCACGTTCATTTTCAGCGTTTATTTGCGCATCTTCTCAATTAACAATGGCTCTGTGTGGTAACAGCTGCTCTATGTGAAATCACGCACCTGATGGAATTTACCGCTGATTAGAGAACCGGCTTTACTGACGAGATGCGCATTAACGATCGGCCGATCGTGATCGGAGCACCGCTAATTGCCGCAACACCTCAGGGGACGCGGGTCCCGCACCACAGGGAATTGTGAAACTCATGTATTAAATAAATTCAATGCACACAGACTGAAATAGTGTAAGTCTTTTGTTCTTTTAATTGTGATTATTTTGGCTCACATTTAACAAAAACCCACCAATTCATGATCTCAACAAATTAGAATATGATCACATGCCAGTCAGCTAATCCATTGGTTCCCAACCTGGGGTCCGCGCCCCTTCACAGAGGGGGCGCGGGAGCAGATATGCTTTGAGGTGAATAAAAATGCATAAAATGTTCCACTAATAATTTTATATTAAAATATTTTTTCAAAGTTTTTAAAAAAATCATATGCTAAGAATGCCAAGATAAGGCAGTCAAAAATGATCTCTTATATAAAATAATTATTAAAATTTTGCGCGCATACCTTCACTTGATCAATGTGCTTGTTGTCATAGTAACGGCAAAAACAAAAGGAAAATGGCAGAGAAATGTAAATGCGGTGATTCTTCATCAGAGGTGAAGAAAAAGTTAATACACTATGACAAAACCTACATAAATTTTGATTTTATTGAAGGCCAGGACAAGTCTCGGCCAGAATGTGTCTTTTGTGGTGAAAAACTGGCAAACGACAGCATGAAACCAAGCAAGATGAAAAGACACCAGGAAACGAAGAATCCAGAGACAATTGGCAAAGATAAGGAATTCTTAGAGAGAAAAAAAGATGGCTCTGTCAAAAAGATCGGCAGATATCAGAAAAGTATACAAAAGAGCAGGTAGTGATTTACAGAAGGCTACTAAAGTCTCCTTTGAGTGTTCACTGTCGATTGTCAAGGCAAAAAAGCCACATAATATTGGAGAGGAGTTAATCAAACCCACCTGCATTAAAATAGTGGAGGGACTATGTGGCCCGCAAGCAGCTAAAAAGGTTAAATCTCTCCCACTTTCTAACAACACTGTTAAAGACAGAATTGATAAAAGTGGCAGAAAACTGCAAAAAACTGTTGCACGAAAAGCTTAGAGAAGTCAAATTTGCCATACAGCTGGATGAAATGACCACAGTAGCGGGAGAGTCTGTGCTTATCGTATATGTACAGTATGTGGATGGAGATGAGTTGAAACGGGACATACTTATGTCTGCCAATTTACCCACAACAACTACAGGTCAGGATATTTTTATGGCTGTAGATTCATACCTCACATCGTACAAGCTGCCCTACACAAATATTGTCGATTGCTGCACGGATGGAGCTGCCGCGATGATGGGTAGAAATAAGGGATTTAACAGCCGTTTGATGGAAAAGGCTCCAGACTGTGTAATTTTCCACTGTATGATACATCGCCAGGCACTCGCCAGTAGAAAACTGTCCAGAGACCTTGGTGACACATTGGCAACAGTTGTAAAAGTCGTAAACTTCATTAAAGCTCGCCCTACCAACCAGAGATTATTTGCACAACTGTGTGAGAATGAAGCGCACCAAACTCTACTGCTACACACGGAGGTGCGCTGGCTTTCGCATGGCGAAGTGCTTTTGTGCTTTCTAGAACTGCAGGATAAAATCCTGGAATTTCTGCGAAATCAAAACACACTGTTGGAGCAGCTGACTGATGGGTTCTGGATCAAAACCGCATACTTTGCTGATATATTCACTCTTTATAATGAGACCAACAAGACACTGCAGGGCTCTGAGTCAAACATCTTGGAGTGCAAAGAAGCAATCAATGCTTTTATGTGCAAGCTGGAGTACAGGGCTGGAAAAATGTCACAGGGGCACACAACACTTTTCACTGCTGCTTCAACATTCTGGGGGTACCGTGAGTGCATCTTTGCGCGCCGAGTTTTGCCGTCACATGACTGCGCTACAGGAGGAATTAAAGTCCCGCTTTGCGGATGTTGACGCATTATCCAAGGAGTCATGGGTTATGGATCCCTTCACATCCAGGCTTGAAGATGTGGAATACCTTGGCTGTGAAGATGAGCTCGCTGAACTACAAACTGATTCACTGTCAAAAAAGTACTTCCAGGAGAATGGATTCAAAAGGCTTTGGATAGCCAGGGGACCTGTTGTCGCACCTAAACTTGCAAACTGTGCCATTAAAAAGATCATTCTTCCTTTCAGTACCACCTACCTCTCTGAGACATCCTTCAGTGCCCTTGTGGCTATAAAAACAAAGTCACGCAACAGACTGGAAGTCCACAACGATTTAAGACTGGCTGTCACTGGCATTACACCTGACATTCCATCACTAGTGAAAGGCATGCAAGCCCAAGGTGGACATTAGCATTATGTGTTTATGCTGACGTTATGATTAGCCTTGTAAAAAAATAAGGATCTGTGCATACATGCATGTAAGTACATACTGCATTCTACCGTTCATATTTAACATTACGTTCATAACATTCAGTATTCTACGTTTATACACAAAATCCTGAAAAAAGAGAAACAACTGCGTTTTACTAGTTGTGTAAAAATGAATAAATTAGGCTAAAAGGAAACATTTGAAGTTGAAAGGAACATTTCCTGTGTATTCATGTAATAAAATGTCATTAAAAATCATTAAATGTCATTAAAAAACTACATTTAGTTACTATATACAGTGTGTGTGTGCTTATGTGCATAGCATTAATATATATATATATATATAATGGTCTCTGACAATCATCAAAACCCTTGACAAGGAGAGTCAGCCACAACAATTAAGTGCCAATAAGCTGCCTGTTCACAGAGTGCTGTATCCAAGCATGTTAACAGAAAGTTGAGTGGAACAAAAAAGTATGGAAGAAAAAGATGCACAACCAACCGAGAGATTGTACCCCCTGTTGTGGCCATCAGGGTGGTCACGATCCAGCGGTTCTGAAAGAACTCCGAACCGCCACTAAACCTCGCGCTTCGAGCTACGAAGGTCACCACGAGTTCTCTGGGTCGTGCGATGTCCGTGCTAGTGGTCGAGGACCGCCATCTCTGGCTGTGTCTGGCAGATATGAGGGTCACCAACAAGGTCTGATTTCTCAATGCCCCTGTGTCCCAGACCGGCCTCTTTGGTGATGCAGTTGAGAGCTTTGCCCAGCAGTTCTCGGCTGCCCAGAAGCAGACTAAGGTGATCCGACACACCCTGCTCCGAAGGAAAGCTGCTGCCTCCACTCGTCCGCTGGCCGCAGTGCCCCAGCCTGCTCGTTGCCGAGGGCGGCCCCCTGCATCCGCCCCCGCTCCCGCTCTGCATCCGCAGAAGCCTCGCCATGCCTCGCTGACAGATATTTGTAGAGCTGTGGGCTGGGCGACCCCTAACATGTTCGCTAGGGCACAGGGCACTGGAAGGGGTAGCACCCATGGCGCTTTGGTAGGGATCCCAATTTCGTCAGTCATCGACGTGACGATGAGAGTGACCGACTGAAAGGGAATGTCTCAGTTATGTATGGTAACCCTCGTCACATCCCATTGCCACAGTTGCTGTACCACCACTGAGCCGCCGGGTCACCGGCTCGGCTCCTCAGCGAAAACCTGGTATGCATTGCACCTGCTGCCTTATTATACTCATGCTGTGATCAGCGGCTGTTGTCAAAAATAATGTAATAAATAGATTTGATTAATTAACGTCTATTAACCTAACTAAATTAAATATATATTTGGTGTGACCACATTATTCTTTGAATTTGACCTAGGTGCACTCGCGCATTGTTTTTCAGGTAGATTTACAGGTAGGTTTCTTGAAGGGTCTTGCAGACATTGCCAGAGTTCTTCTGGATTGAGTCTGTCCCAGTTTGATGCTTCATGTTATTCCAGACAGACTGATGATGGTGAGATCAGATCTCTGTGTGGAGCACTGACTGCTGACAGACTCCTTGTGCAAACTCACTGGATTATTACAATTAAAGGCAAAAATAATGTTTGGAAATGTAACTGATATTTTCTACTGACACACTACAGCAAAATATAAAATCAACTGACTTAAAAACATTATTTGTTGGTGAAAATACTAGTGGCTTAAGACTTCCCTTATGAAACAAAAATATATTGCAGTATATTGGAAAATATCATGTAATATATTAGGCATATATTCTTATATATATTTATTTTTTCCAATATATTGCAATTTATTGAAAGCGGCAATCATTTGTATATTTTGCAATATATTATGAAATATATATATATATATATATATATATATATATATATATATATATATCATCAATATATTATTAAATGTATTCAAATGTATAATATTTTAGAAAATAAAAAGGGAAATTAATATATTATAATATATCACAATATATTTTAAGAAATATATTGGTAAATATATTTTCCTTTCGTAAGGGTTTTGCACAGTACACAGTACTTCTATGTGTGTCTGAGTGTCTGTCTGTGTTTGTGTGTGTGTGTATAGTTTAGTTTAGAACATTTTTAATCCCCTTGGGGCAATTAATTCAGACTTTAATATATGTGTTTGTGTGTTTAGCATTTATTTATTTATTATTATTATTTTAATTTTATTTAATTTTATTTATTTTAGTACATCAAGTTAAACTGAAAGAAAATTTGAAAATTAGGTTTGCCTTAACTTCACCAGTAGCTGGAATTAAATTAATGTATGGGTTTTTAGATTTTATTTTATTTGAATTAAAGTGTATTTTATTTCAAAGTAGTTTTAGTTTACTATAATAACCCTTGTCTTAACAAACAGATCTAAATTCATATGGCAGTGAGGATCATCTGTCCTGAAGATCAGATTTGATGCATATAAAAGTGTGAAACTTACATTTTGCTAAATGACATATTTTCACTGTTTGCAAGGAAGAATTCATCGGATGTTGCAGGTAGGTTATGATGAATATTTTTCTTACACCGCTAGGCTCACTGGGATGGTTTGACCGGACGGATACATTTCAACAGGACCAATGGCCTGAGGACAGATTTCGATCTGGATGTGATCAGCCTGAAGGAAGAGGGGCTAGAGAAGGTGCTGAATACCTTTGGTTTCACGTTCTTAGTAATTTACCTGCTGTCCTTCATAAGGACAAACCAAAAAATACACACACTCAGCCTGCCACATAATAACAGACAATAGCAATCCTCCTCACACACACATATAAATACAGTCTGTAAGCAAACCGTGACCTCCCGGTTCTCTTCCACGTGTTTCTACACCTTCATGAATAATTCATTCCATTAATAATAAGGCCCTTAGTAGCCCTTTAGCCTTATGAAGACTGAATTAAACAGGTGATTTGCAATTACAAACTACAGGCCATGCATTTTCTGAAGTACTTTGTTTTCCGATGGCTGAATGTGTGAGAACGTCTGCACTTTGTCACCTTTTTTTGAGTTGTCAGTTATCTAGAGGGTCCTCTGAACTAAATGAGAATGGAGGAATGGGATCCCAGTTCTCTGGTCCGCTGAAGCAATTCTCATTTACTCTCTCTTTTCCATCTCTCTGTTTTGCTCTCTTGTGCATGATAACATGGTCTTCACATTACTTCCTTTAAAGCCTCTACATAAATAATGTCCCAATGAGTAAAGAACCCTGACCACATTAATTGAAAATGTTTTATAGATTATATGACACTAGAAGAGAACTCATTGGATGTTGGAAAGTGCTGTTTATTGCATTATTGAAGTATTCATCTTCTTTTTATATCAAGTCATAGATTTATGAAAACATAAAGTGGTTTTTGCAGATTGGGACATGGGATCCTGCGAGTGGTTTGAACATGACAGAAAACCAGAAGGGAAAGGCAGCCAATGTGACGGATTCTCTCTCCAACAGATCGCTGGTGGTGTCCACTATACTGGTAAATAAATGTTTTGTGATTGCACATAAGTGAAGATAAAATGTATATATTTATATATATATATATATATATATATATATATATATATATATATATATATTAGGGGAGTAACGGTACGCAAAAATCACGGTTCGGTACGTACCTCTGTTTTAATGTCACGGTTCGGTTCATTTTCGGTACAGTAAGGGAAAGAAATGCAAACATTAAACTGCAGGTTGTTTATTACTATACACTTTAAAAAAAATACTTTTTAATAAAATATATATAAAATAAAAATAGAATAAGAAATAAAATACTGCTGCAAAGTTCTCCACTAAATAAAATACTCTCAGTCTCAAACAAATATCATATAATAAAATATAATGAAAAATATAAATAAATAACTATGATTACAGTGCTGCATTACCAATCCCAGCTTGTAGGCATGCTTCACCAGAATCGTGCCTGACGCGGCGCTGGTGCGCTGCTGCTGCTGTAGGTGACATAGAGGGAGACCGCCGACAGACCTGGCTCTTGTCTTCATGACAACAATATCTATACTTCATGTTGAGCATAAATATAAAGCCTACTGATAAAGTACACCATCAACAGTATTGACTGCAAAATAGACTATGTTTGACAGGTGCAATATTTGAAAATCGATAATTATTAATTTATTTTTTTAATTACATCTGAATTTATGTCAACCTATAGACTTTCAAACATCAAACTGTCATTAATTAATATGTATTTGTGTACAAAATGACATATAAACCTATTTTCCTATTCTATTTTGCCTGAAAACGCTTCCAACACACTTGCGTGTCGCGTGAAAAATAGGCGTCGGTTCTATTTCTAGCATGCACGCGTTTTCCGCACGGCTCGAGCCGTGCCAGAGATGCGCGTCTAATAATGCAGGCAGTCTGCAAGCTCTAATCGGTCAACATGGGAGCCGAATTAAAAACGGACACGCCACGCAGCTGAGACGCTTGCGCCACGCATCCAGTGTGTCGCCGGCCTTAAAATCAGCTGCAGGGCGGGATTTGCGCTGAACGCGGAGACTTCCGCCACTTAATATGTTCGTTTGGAAACACGAAAATGTACTTATGTTGCGAGCAGAAAATATTGCATTCAGTCATTTGGTACACACGTGCACCGTACCTGATTAATAATATATATTAATCAGTATTTATGTCTCATTTACCTTAAAAAAACATGAAAAACAATCAAATAATAAAAAAAAACATCAATCAATCAATCAATCAATAGATCAATCAATATACTTTGTTTCAGAAGCAAATATTTTTAACTTGTTTTCAGATAATATATATTTTAAGCATATAACAATTGAATTAAGTTATATTCATAAAAAAATACAATCAAATAAAATAGCACATTTTATTGGAGAAGTTATGTGGAATAGCATTTTTGATACATTATTCTCATGCACTGAGATTAGCTCTTTAAAACAGCAGACCTTGAAAACTCTCTTCAAATATTATTGCTCCCTTCACCCTCTTTTCTCAAACCTCTCTGATATTTGAAGCCCATCATAGTCCCTGAGTGATGGAACACTCCGGGTTTGTGGTTTAAAGTAAAACAGTCAGTCAAGTTTACATTATTTAGTAAAGTGATTTCCACTTAAAAATAATAATAAAAAAGAATATATATATATATATATATATATATATATATATATATATATATATATATATATATATATATATATATATATATACATATATTTAACGCAACCATTTTAAAGGAAAAAAAGGATAATTTTGGAGCAAGGGCTCAAACAATCTTGCAGTACCACCACATGTGAAGTCACCGGGTTGGTAAACTCTGTTTGCTAGTTAAGCAATATTTAAGCATTTCTTTACTTTTTGTACACACACTTGTTTAAATGGAGGAAGACAAAATTAAAAGGACTGTTGAGCCCATAATAAGTGCAATTGCTGATTCGTTTGAGCCAATATGGCAAGGGGACCAAGCAACGTGTTTACATGGATAGTCATCAAAACAACCATTAACATAATATTCTGTGCATTTGCTCAAGCAGACAAAAAAGAGGCCTCAAAAGAGTACTCAAGTGCAGTCCAAGCCGAGCGCTTTTTGCAGTGCCCTTGCTCCAAAAGCTACAACAAAACATAATTTTTTAAAATTATGGTTGCATTAAGACTTTATTAAGGACCTTACTGTCCTCAATTAAGTATCACTTCCTTGAGTGAGGTGTTTTTTCCCTTACAAAATGTTTCTACAAGTGTGCTATCACTGTAATTATTTTAAATATACTTTAAGTCAACATATATTTGGGTTATGTTTACTTAATCTTTTGATCAAAATATACTTGATAGAGTAACCTGTTAAATACTGTACCTTTTAATTACTTAATCTTATTTTCATTTATTTATTTTAAAACATATTGGCTTTTTTATGTAGTACTCCAGCATATGTATGTACATACTATTTTAGAAAATTACATAACATCACTGCACTAGTAGTATACTTGTATATGTACTATTTCAATACTACTTGAAAGAAAACCCCATTTTCTTTCTATATTAAAGTATACTTAAATTACTTTTAAGTGTAAAAGTAGTAGCTGAAGAATACTTTCAAGAATGCCATCAGTGAACTACTGAGATATTTGAGTTCTCCTTCAGGAACTCAAGCTGCATCGGAAAATGCCATGGGAACACCTTCAGCATGACCATGCTCTGAATCACATGTGTAATCAGTCCAATGGAAGAGTGAGAGGTCACGGGCGGGTAATGTAACGACCAGGAAGCTATAAAAGCATGTGCGGTGAAACCGGCATCAGCTTTCTGTCATTCAGCAAGCGCTCGTTGTTTTGTCAGTCATACTTTTCATTCTGTGAGTCTCATTTGATGTTGTTTGTCTTAAAACCAAAAAAAAAGTAATATCATGTCTAAGGCTGCAGAGAAAACCAAACATAAAGACGAAAGCGGACATCGTTTCAGGCTGTGTGCTCCCTACCCTTGCTACATCACAATGTCTTGGATTTCATTGCACTTGCTTTGCTCCCGGAAGACTCTCTACGTGGAGGAAGCCTTCACCCGTGTTCCTCGCAGTGCAAGTTCTGCTTCAGCTGAAGCTGAGCGGCTGCTGCATCCCTATTTCCTTCCTCACATGACAGATCCAATGCCCACTCTCTGGGAACCAAATCCCACTCTGCGGTGTCTTATCTCCGAGGAGGTTGATGTGGAGGGCGCCCCCTCATTCAGCCCAGTATTAGGAGTTGTTGGAGGGAAGTGGTTACTCATGTCGTGTCTAAGTTAAATATTAATTGGCCCACAGAGGAAAGCAAGTTGGATGAACGCTTTCTGCAGAGTAAGCTGACCATTCTTGCCACATTTTTTTTTCTGCCTCTCATCAGTATGCAAATGCATTGGGGGTTAGTGACCACAGCTATAAGGCGATGCCCTGGGTGGAACAGACACTTGTGAGCTGTCCCCTGGAGCGGCATCGTCCTTAAAGGCTCCGGCATTGCCATCCAAGACGTTACGTACGACATCTAGCTTGGTGGGCAAGGGGTATATGGTGGCAGGTCAGGCTGGTGTGTGTCTGCACACCATGTCAGTGTTATAGGCGTACCAAGCCACCTAAAAAAGTTAGATGAAGGTGAAGAAATAAAATCTGAAGATATTTCTGAACCACTGATTTGTCTCTCTGAGCCACTAGGGAGACCGCCTGTGCCATTGGGACAGAGGCATCTTTGGTTGACCCTGTCCGACGTTAAAGAAAAGGACTGGTTCTTCCTCATGAATGCCCCGCTTGTGCCTTATAGCCTGTTCTGCAACACTGTCAATTCCATCATCAACAGGTATCAGGAGGCTTGTAAACAGGCGGCGGTGTTCCATGGGTTCCTCCCTCACTGTTCTCTATCTCTGGGGGCTGTTGGGCAGGAGCAGCCAGAGCCGGGTAACTTCCTCCACATACCACAAGGCACAAAAACCTTTCAAAGGCCGATCTGAGGGTCATTCTTAAGCGCAAGTCCTCGACCAAAAGGCCCTGCATGGCATGAGGGGCTTAGGATCTTGGAGGGTGGCCCCTACCGGGGAAGAGTGGGGTGCAGCAGTCTCGAGCAAGCGTGTCCCTCAGTTTCCTCTGCCTGGAAACATAGTGGAGCTGAGGGGCTCGCCACCCCTTTCGGGGGACTCCAGAGCAGCTAGTTTGACCTTTTCCTGCCGGTCTTCCACTTCAGGGCACCGAATTAGCAGCTACAGGAACACCAGAGGCCAGTCTCAAGAGACTTGTTCCCTTAGTAGACTATTTAGCCGCATGGAAGCTACTGCCATATGTCACCAACCTGTGATGTCTAACCCTTCCATTGGACTGATTCCACGTGTGATTCATAGCGTGGTCATGCTGAAGGCGTTTCCATAGCATTTTCCGTTCGGGGAACCATGGTTACATACGTCACCTGGAGACATTCATATTGATTGCAGAATTTGGTATTTTTGGGCACAGATTGGGTCATTGTTAGCAAATTCTGTACTGGGAGCTTTTTGCAGGAGAAATGTCTAAGAAGCAGGAGACTGAATACCTGTTTGCTATCTTTGCTAAATTTGACATTCTTATTCTGGTCTAAGATATATTGAAGGGATTCTTTCTTTCTTTCTTTCCTTATGTATATATATATATATATATATATATATATATAACATTTCAAAAGTCTTTAATAATCCACTTAGAGTACTCCATGCAGGCAAACAAAACACATCCTCTAACATAGACGTGACCGGATCACTAGGAACTGAAAAGACTGCACCTTAAGTACGAAGCAAATGAGGGTAATAATGGTAAACGCCTGTGGAGAGCAAATGAATCACCATGACAACTGAATAGAGGAAGCAAAATCAAACAAAGTAGCACAGGAACTAAAGAATACAAACTAAGAGTCCATGAAACTGAAACTAACTGAACATATAGGTGACAGACAGTAAGGGGGGAACAAATTTTGTTCACTAGCTTTGAAAAGCCTAATTTACTTAAAGGGTTCCTATTATGCTCTTTAACAAAGACTTGATTTTGTTTTTGGGGGTGTACAAGAACAGGCTTCGAAAAAATACATATTTACACATATTTACATTATTACAACACCTCTCTCCCCAGACTGGCATGAACGGCTCGAATAGTTCCTGTATCAAATGAAGGCCCTGCTACTGAAATACACAAATGTGTTGTGATTAGCACCACTTGGCACCTGGTCGATATATGTCATGCCGTGCAGCTCAAAAAGGTCACCTCCCATTCGTCAATATTTGTGATATCACAAATCCAGGAAGATATGCGTTGTAGTCCAAACAAGTCATTTGTTGTAGTTTTTGAAAAGTGATTTCCGTGAAATAACATATATCATTTTGAATTGGACTTTGACCTTTGTAACTTTGCAGATCTTTTTTATGCTCAAACAGCAACATTGCAGACAAACTAAGGTTGAAAAAGTGAAAAAGCATAATAGGACCCCTTTAATAAGTGTGAGACAAGTTAACATTTAATAGTCTGAATATGAGATGAGTTATGACAAAGGAAAATGTTTAAATTCATCACCAATGCTCTAAATATCATGTCAGGATGACATCAGCCTCATTATTATTATTATTTCATGTAATATTTATTTAAATTATTTTAGTTTTAGTTAATGATAACAACCCTTCATGAACTATTTTTCTTAGGCTTAGTGTAGCATGAGCGTTATCATACAGTTTCAGAGGCCAAACATAATGCATTAAATGCTACAAATGCTAGTTGCTTGAGTCAGGCGGCCAAGGATCAAAGCTGTCATAAATGAAAGGAGATAAAGTGTGAGAGGAGACTGATGGGAGGGGTGAATGCTGAACAGTGAATGTCAGTCTTTACATGAAAGTTTAATGCCCTCAGGTTTGCCTCTGAAGCCGTCATTGTGCTGCTGCAGAAAGGAAATTGTTAATAGGTTGTGAGAAAACATGCTGCAAAAAAAAAAAAAAAACAACTGGAGATTTGGTCCTCACACAGCACATGGAGTGACCCATCAATAATAACAATAAAGAATAAATTAATAATACTGATAATATTATTGCACTTTATTTAGTTTTTTTATATAAAATAATAAACTAAATAATAAAGTTTGATAATAGGAATTATTGAATACAAAAACGTACTCGGCTTCGCGCCCTTCATGCCACTTCCCGCCGAAATGGGTGTGGCCCAACCCTATAAAAGGAGCTCGAAAAGGCTGACTCACCTGATTTATTTCATCGCCGAAGCGAACCAGAGTGAATCGTACGCACGGCAGAGAACGCAGTACTCGTTCCTTCTTCTAGAGAGAACCGAGATTACGTTAGTAACCGAGTACGTTCTCTTACGAGAGTTCTCTCGTACTGCGTCTTAGCTAAGATGCTACGGGAACCCCATGTAAAGCGCCGTGCGCGCAGGGATCACACACCAATAAACCTGGAAGCAACGCCCAGGATTTACAGTGCACAGTCACCCGAGGGACTCACAAAGAGTCCAGGACAGGAGGGGGGGGAGGGACCCTCCGTCCCATATCTAGCAGCATCCGCAGATGCGGAAATATGACATCACACAGTCGAGGCAAGGCCTGACCAATGTGGCAATGGGGTCTTACGCAATACTGCCCATATAACAGCCGGCAGCGCATAACGCTCGTGATCTCAGAGTTCCAATCAGGGCTCTGATTCGACTATACCGACAGCAGCCTTGCTTGCAAGGCAGGAACCTCCAGGTTATAGAACCTGATAAATGTAGACGGCGAGGCCCAACCTGCCACCATACATATATCCTGCAAGGAGATCCCCGTAGACCACGCCCACGACGAGGCGACGCCCCTTGTGGAGTGTGCTCTGACGCCCAGTGGGCACTGAAGGCCCCTGAAAGCGTAAGCTAACGCTATGGCATCAACTATCCATCTGGATAGAGTCTGTCTCGAAACAGCCATTCCTTTGGAACATCCACTGAATGAGATAAACAGCTGCTCAGTCTGTCTAAAGACAGCGGAGCGAGACACATAAGCTCTTAAAGCCCTAACAGGGCAAAGAAGACTCAAGTCTCCATCCTCTCCTGACACCGACAGGGCAGACAGGGCAATAACCTGAGCCCGAAACGGCGTGTTGAGGGATTTCGGCACATAACCATGCCTAGGTTTGAGTATGACCCTTGAGTCATTAGGCCCAAACTCCAAGCACGACTGGCTCACAGAGAGCGCATGCAGGTCACCCACACGCTTCACAGAAGCGAGAGCCAACAAGAACACTGTCTTGAACGACAGATGCTGGGGCTAATCGTTTGGATAGGCTCGAAAGGGGAACCCTTCATGGCCTCCAAAACCGTCGCGAGGTCCCAAACAGGGACTGACGGAGGTCTGGGAGGATTCAGCCTCCTAGCTCCTCTAAGGAAGCGGATGACCAAATCGTTCCTTCCCATTGACTGACCGAGCGCTGTCTCAGAAAACGCTGCGATAGCCGTCACATAAACTTTGAGCATGGATGGGGCTCTGCCCTTATCCAAAAGCTCCTGTAGGAAGGAGAGAACCTCCGTCACCTCACAACTAAGGGGTGAACATCCCCGAGCTGTGCACCAGCTGGAGAACACCGACCACTTCGAGGCATACAGCCGTCGTGCCGACGGAGCTCTAGCCTGAGTGATGGTATTTAGCACTCCCACTGAGAGATACGCGGGTAACTGTTGAGCGACCACACATGGAGGGACCACAACTCCGGTTGAGGGTGCCAAATCGAGCTCCCGGCCTGCGAGAGGAGATCCCTCCTCAACGGCACTGACCACGGGGCAGTGTCTGCTAACTGCATCAAATCTGGGAACCATGGTTGGTTCTTCCAAAATGGTGCTACAAGCAGTATTGAACATCCCGTTTCTCTCACCCGTTGTATCACCTGCGGAAGGAGGGAGACGGGGGGAAGAGCATAAAGCGGGCAGCACGGCCATCTCCGTGACAGCGCGCTTTCGTTCTTGGAAAGGAACGCGGGGCAGCGAGCGTTTCGTGGGACGCGAAGAGGTCCACCTCCACCCTGCCAAATCTTTCCCACAACAGCAGGACTGTTTGCGGGTGTAGAGACCATTCGCCTGTGGGAATGTTGTTTCTGGACAGCCTGTCTGGACCCAGATTCTGTAGCCCAGGCACATGAACTGCCCTCAGCGAGCGCAAGATGCGCTGAGCCCAAACCAGGAGGCGTTCCGCCAACCTGTACAGGTTTCAGGACCCGAGACCGCCTTGGCGATTTATGTAGGACACCACAGACGTTTTGTCCGAACGGACTAAGACGTGGTGGCCTTTGATCATCTTCTGAAATTCTCTGAGCGAGAAGGTCGCGCTGCAGCGGAGAGAGCTCGCTGCGCGCTGAATGCCCAACGCGCTGTGGCGACAGCCGCGCCGTCATGGAACGTGAGTCCAGAGCTATACCCAAAAACAGTATCGTCTGACTGGGGTTCAGCGAACTCTTCGTCCAGTTGACACTGAGACCGAGTTTCTCGAGGTGATCGAGTAAAACGGCCCGTGTTCCACGAGCTCTGATCGTGATTGAGCCAGTCGTCCAAATAGTTCAGCACTCGCACGCCTCTGAGTCTGAGAGGAGCGAGCGCTGCGTCCATGCACTTCGTAAACGTACGAGGAGCCACGGACAAGCCGAACGGCAGGACTGTATACTGGTATGTCTGGCCCTCGAAGGCGAATCTCAAGTATCGCCTGTGACGTGACGCTATCTGTATTTGAAAATACGTGTCCTTCAGCTCTATTGACATGAACCAGTCTCCTTTACGAATATGCGCGAGGAGTCTCCTGGTTGTAAGCATTTTGAAACTGCGTTTCGCCAATGCTTTGTTCAGCTGTCTTAGATCCAGTATGGGCCTGAGACCCCCGTCTTTCTTGGGCACTAGAAAGTATTTGCTGTACAGCCCCCCTTCGCTTTGAGCTTGAGATACAGGCTCCACAGCCCCTCTGCTCAACAGTTTTGATATTTCGGCTCGAAGTAGGTGCGCTACTTCTGTTTTGACCGTAGTATCGACGCGCGCTAAAAAGCGCGGAGGGCGTCAAAAAACTGTAGCGAGTAGCCTCCCTTTATAATGTCTAGCACCCGATCCGGAACCCCTGGAAGCGCTGACCATGCGTCTGCATGAACGGCTAGGGGTTGGATGCAAAGCGCGCTCTGTTGCTGGGCAACGGCAGCGCTTCGATGTGCTCTAACATGGGCGTTAAGCCTGTGACATTTGAGGCGGGGAGCGCGCTGATCACAGCGGGCAGATTGCTCGTCCTCGACCCCCCCACGGTGCTTAACCGAGTGAGGGAGGGCTGAGCGGGTCCCGTGGGACTCGTGCTGTCTGTGAGTAATTGTGGGCTGTAAGCGTGCACATTTACTGCTTTAGACTCGCTGTCTGCCTGGGCAGAACGAACGTGCACGGGTTTCGTTTTTACAGAAACCACATGACGCGTGTGACATAGTGTTTGTGGGCACTGAGAAGTCGGCACTTTACTATGCAGTGCGCGCGATCGACTTGAGTCGCTTTTATGGGTGCGAGCCCTGTGTGAAGGGCTGTGCTTATATGTGGAGATCGGCACTAAGCAGTGGGCATCGTCACTACATTTATAGCACCATCGGCAGTGGCCGGGACACCAGAAATTACATTTTTTCGGGAAATATCTGGGTAGCAGTGATAACGGTTTTTGTGTGCAGGCAAGCGGGCAACCGTACAGGCTTGCGCATTGCAAAAGACGCTGAAACAGTCACAATCCCTGGAACTGAAACAGCGACGCGCTTGGGTAAGAGTTTGGCCGCGGCGACTCGTACACCGGCGCTTTCCTAGGATGGCTTCGGGGCTTCCGGCCTCACCGTAATCCTCTGCCGTGGTCCCCGCGGCGCGGGGCAACGGCCGGTAGAGCGAGAACGGGGTCTCGAGCTGCGTTGCTGAAGCTGTTGTGATAACGGCTTTTGTGTGCAGGCAAGCGGGCAACTGTGCAGGCTTGCTCGTTGCAGAAAACGCTGAGACAGTCACAATTCCTGGAACTAAAACAGCGGCGCGCTTGGGTGAGTGCTCGGCCACAGCAGAGCTCGTACACCGGCGCTTCGATGAAGCAGCAGGAGGCGGGGGGTGTGGCTGAGAGCTTTGCGAGGCCGGTCTCGCTGCAGAACCGGAGCGCTTGCCATGTCTGAGAGCGTCAGCTCTAGATGCCTCTCAGCCACCGTAGCGGAAGCCATAACTCGTCCCATGGCTGGTGCAGCGGATTTAGTAGCGAAGCACTCCTAAAATCCGCGAGACAGATAGCCTCAGGTCCCATCTCGTCCAGTTTACAGAGGAGATCACCCTGGAATATCTGCAGCCATCGTGTGTAGTGCAGACGCAGCCTGCTCAGCAGCAGAAAAGATTCGCGTGAGCAGAGATGACGTCATGCAGCAGGCTTTAGATGGCAACACCGCTTTGGTCCGCCGTCCAGCAGAGGGCAGGCAAAGGTGCGTCGCTATCGTCTGTTCCACCGGCGGAAGTGACTGGTAGTTCCTGTTTTTAGCATCATCCAGTGCGGAGAATGCTAGTGAGACAGACGAACGAGTTCGCGCTGAATATGGAGCGTTCCAAGCCTTTGCCACCTCTTCGTGAAGCTCAGGAAGAAATGAGGCGGGCTTTGAGAAGTACGCTCATCCGAAAGGAAACTACCATCCAGCCGGGAACGAGAGGGGGGGCGCTGGTGCAAACCACTCCTGGCCGAGACTCGTCGCGGCCAGCGTGAGCACTCGCCTCGGCTCCTTCTCGATGTCAGCTTGTTTGCTGGGCTTCTGAGCAGAAGGCGCGAGATCCCCGGAGCTCGCCCAGCCCTCACTGCCCGAAGCTAGCAGAGAGCACGTGTCCTCTTCCCTCGACACGGCCCTGAGATCGACTTCCTCGGACGACGCGGCGGCAGACAGCGGGCGCAGCCCATCGGGAAGCGATGCAGGGGAGGCTGGTGAAGCAGGGCGAACCGGCAAGCTCGGTTGAGCTGGAGGCGGTTCCGGTAAACGCTGGGAGCGGCGCTTTTTACAGCGCTGCGCTGGATCCAGGCTCGGAGAAGAATGCCAGGCGAGTCCTCAGAGTCACCATTGGCAACAGCTCGCAGTGAGGGCATCTGCCGTCAGCGAGCACGAGCGCTGCATGATCCTCACCCAGGCAGGAGACACAGGTGACGTACCGGTCTCCCTCGCTGAGTGGGGCTCTGTCGCAGGGCGAACACACACAAGGATATAAAAAGATATAGGCGCCGGAGAGCGCAGCAGGAACGGCAGTGGAAGGCGGCGAAGGCCAGCAGCTTCAGAAGTGGCTCGTCCCGCTGAGATACTTATCAGACGGCGCTTGTTTCCTTCGTGATCCAACGATGCGTGAGCTTCGCTGAAGAGATGAAAAATCAGGTGAGTCAGCCTTTTCGAGCTCGTTTTATAGGGTTGGGCCACACCCGTTTCGGCGGGAAGTGGCATGAAGGGCGCGAAGCGCCCTCATTGGTCTGATGTTGCATCAGCCTGTGCTCGATAGGCTGTGCAGTTGCCGCAGAGCAGCCAATGAGCGAGCGAGCCGTCTCGCCTATGGCTGTGTGCTGCTGCAAATACGCTTTACAATAATTCAAAATTAAGGATAATTTTTTGCTTCAGTATTTCGTGAAAAGAGACTTTTCCCGTAGCGTCTTAGCTAAGACGCAGTACGAGAGAACTCTCGTAAGAGAACAATTATTTTATTGTAAACTTAAAATAAAATGCTAATATTACTATTATTATTATTTTTATTTGAACCTTAATTATTATTTTTTAATTTAAACTATTAAAATGTGTAATTTTCAAAATTAAAATCGGCAATCTTTTATTTTGGCAAGTCGCCGTTAAGTAAGTCTATGCACTCCCGGGTTTAGCGCAGCCTATTGTGGAGCGTCAATTAAATGTCACAGTTTTGCATTGTGCTTTGAAAAAGTTAGAGGGTAGTCTGGATTTATGCTTTCAGTTTGAATAGAAATCTTATGTTTGTCGATCTAAAATGGTAATTGTGCATTAACAGCGGTCAAAAATGTCAGTATGCAAACGCAGGCTATGAACTAATTTACACAGCACATTTCTTATTTTGGTCGCGCATGCAGACCTGCGGACCACTATGTGCACCCCTGCTTATGTATGTGTCATATTTTATGTCATTTTTTTAAATTTAACCAGTAAATACAATTAGAATAATAAAACACACATCAACAAATCTTTCCATATTTGCAAAGCAGAGGTGGGACAGAAGCTGCACCTAAAGTGGCATTTAGGTATATTTACACACTGTTTAATGCAGCTCAGAGGTGGTTAAAATGCATTTATTCCACAATTTACACATTATTTTACACTTAATTATTTTTCATGATGTGGACTGTGAGAGAGCCATGGTTTGTTGGATGTAGCAACAGTAACTAAGATTGGCAGGTCTTTCCGAATGGGTCAATTAAATTTGCAGAATCAATGTTATGAGACATAAACAATTGAATTTAGAAGTATAAAATAATAAAATGTGTTTAAATATAAATAAAATCGGCATTAGGTGGCAGCAAGTCACTCTCAGTCAGTCAGTGAGTCATTGGATTCATCGGTTTAAAAAAAAAAGGCTGATTCATTCAGGAATGAAGCAAATGAATAATAGGTAATTGAATAATTCACTCAATTTATTCATTAAAAAAAGGCAATATTGTGTCTACACACACACACACACACACACACACATATACTGTATATACAATATATATATATATACGTATATATATATATATATATATATATATATATATACAATATATATATATATATATACAGTACAGACCAAAAGTTTGTCCACACCTTCTCATTCAAAGAGTTTTCTTTATTTTCATGACTATGAAAATTGTAGAGTCACACTGAAGGCATCAAGGGCTATTTGACCAAGAAGGAGAGTAATGGGGTGCTGCGCCAGATGACCTGGCCCCCACAGTCACTGGACCTGAACCCAATCGAGATGGTTCAGGGGTGAGCTAGACCACAGACAGAAGGCAAAAGGGCCAACAAGTGCTAAGCATCTCTCGGGGAACTCCCTCAAGACTGTTGGAAGACCATTTCAGGTGACTACCTCTTGAAGCTCATCAAGAGAATGCCAAGAGTGTGCAAAGCAGTAATCAAGGTGGCTTTTTTTCGGTTGTTTCACACTTTTTTGTTATGTATATAATTCCATATATAATTCCACATGTGTTAATTCATAGTTTTGATGCCTTCAGTGTGAATCTACAATTTTCATAGTCATGAAAATAAAGAAAACTCTTTGAAGATGTGTCCAAACTTTTGGTCTGTACTGTGTATATATATATATATATATATATATATATATATATATATCTGCAGATTAACTTTTACACTTAGATCTGTCTTACTAAAGTGAAAACTTTGGCCTTGTAAACATACTGTAACTTATTTCCAGGCAGACTGGTGCACTCAGACTGCCAGAAACTACATAGAAATCAGCCAATCTTATCAGAACTGCTGATTTTCAGATAGAGGTTGGTAGTTTTCTGTGCAGTCTACATCAGGTGGCCAGTGAATATACTATAGACTTTTGAGGAATAGTCACACATCACAATACAGTTTCATTTTTTTCTTATTTCTTATCTTCCATGATGTTTTGTTCTCCAGGTCCATGATTAATAGCTGAATGTTTTCAGCATCACAATTTTAACCAGCAGTCTGGGGTGGTTGAGTTCAGAAAAAGCAGCCCAATGCGGTGTGCAGCTTTCCAACCGGATTCAATTGCCCATTCAGCTCCAGATATTACTAAGTGTAACAGCTTCACAACAAATCAATAAAACTGTGGTTTATTTATTTATCTTTAAGGTACAAATGAACCAGTATAATTTCCAAGAGTCAAAATATTTCCACTTTTAATTAAATGACAGGTAATGGAAGGTGACTTAGCCTTTAGCGACTGTCTTTCTCCCATCTGATGAATGCATTACTTGTTTAATTAGAGTTTTATTCTCTCATTTGCTCTTTTATGAGTTTAGATAAAATATTTCCTGAGTAGGCTGTTGTATTAATTGTCTTTGGCAGTTTGGATGCTTCTTAGATTGAAATGTAACACAATAACGTTTACATAACATGTTCATTTATGCATTTATCTGACACTTTACCAAAAAGCAACTTACAATAGAAGAAGCATCAATTCATAAAAAGTGCCTACAATATTTGTAGCGTACAGTGCTATGTTTATTAGAATGTAAGATTAGGATTAAACTCTGGCCTAGTCTCAGGTTTTCTTGTCTAGTCATGTGTATCAAAATATATTTGTACAACCCAAATTCCAGAGACATCCATGTAAAGTGCAATAAAATCAAGAATCTGTGATTTGTTCTTTCTTTTTAACTTTTATTTAATTGACAGAAGTACACAGAAAATATACCAAAGTTTTCACTGACCAATTTTTTTTTTATTTTTTTTTTTTTATATGAACAAATTTAGATTTTGATGGTTGCATCACACTTCAAAAAAGTTGGGACAGAGGCATGTTTACCACTGTGTTTTTCACTGTTTTATTGTTTTGGAATTGAGGATACTAATAGGTAAAGTTTTGCAAGCAACATTTTTGTCCAGTCTCGCTTGATACAAGACTTCAGAAGCTGTGATCATGTGAGAAGAGTCTGTGATCATTGTTGTCTGATTCTCCTTTTTATGACTGGTCATACATTTTCAATTGGAGACAGATCTGGACTGCATTTAGGCCAGTCAAATACATTCAGTCCGTCTCTACGAAACCACACTAAATGCATGCACATGAAGAGCTGGCTAATAACCATCACTGTTGGGAACGTTACTTTAAAAAGTAATTAGTTATAGTTACTCACTACTTGTTCCAAAAAGTAACTATTAGTAACTGAATTACTCTATAATAAAAGTAACTTGTTACCAGGGAAAGTAACTATTTGCGTTACTTAAAAAAAAAAAGTTGCTATATGTCAATATATATATATATATATATATATAAATATATATATATATATATATATATATATATATATATATATATATATATATATATATATATATATTTTTTTTTTTTTAGCAGTTTTCACAGGTCAGTTGAAATGAGTAGAACAGACAGGTGTTCGTACATAACTTTCGATATTTATTGCACGTCAGCAGACAGCAAGAGTTTTATCCTGCACTTCAAGTATTATCTCTGTAAGAAAAGTGGTTTTGGCCACTAGCTTTGTAGATGCGTGTGTATCACATTACATGTACACATTACATGCACATTCTTGCCTTTGACCACAATGAATTTAAAGTAGTGCTTATATCTCCACCTTGAAAATGCCAACACTGGCTCTGATTGGCAACCATGAAACACATGACTCTGCCTTAGCCAATCATAATCGCTTATCTCGTTATTAACCCACCTCCTCACTCGCTGTGTGAGCCAGGGGTGCGTTCGGATTATATAGTTTATTAAATCAATGCATAGTAACGCACCGCATTTAACGTCCAGTAATGTTAACGGCGTTGTAATGAAGGGAAAAGTAATTAGTTAGATTACCCCGTTACTGAAAAAATAACGTTGTTAAGAACGGCGTTATTCCAAACACCGATAACCATGGACTTTCCATGAAAAAGATAATCTTGATGGCAGTATATTTCTCTGTACAATTACAATATATGCCTCCATGTCAATGGTACCTTTTCACATATACCAGTCTCCCATGCTGTTTGCTCTGCTGTACCCCTATACCATGACAATTGTTTGCTTTAGTATCTGTCGCAAATAAAATCTGGATGGTCCGTTTGGTCTTTGGGACTGAGAATTTCTAATTCATTTTTTCCCGGAAACAAGTTGACATGTGGACTGATCTGAGTACAGCACATATTTTACCATATTTTTGATCTGAGATGAGCTCTGGCCGAGAGAACCCAGCAGCATCACTGCGTAGAATTGATGAACAGTTTTCCCTTAGAGTAACATACATTCAAGCTGCATTTCTTAATGCAGCAGCAGATTGTGGTAATGACAGTGGTTTTCTGAAGTACTCCTGAGCCCATGAGGCTATATTTAACACCTCAGCATGATGGTTTCTAATGCAATGCCATCTGAGGGCTCAAAGGTCAAGCACATTCAACTAAGGTTCCTCTTCAGGAACTCGAGGAATGTCGAGAACGTTTGGCGTGATGTCTCTGAATAACGTGTGTAATCAGTCCAATGGATACAGGGAGGCGGACCGTACTTAAGGCTAAGAGGTCCTTGGCCAATAAGCCCTGAAGCCACTGGCCCGGGGCTTATGAGGACAGTCCCCTCTCTGGTGCAGTGGGTTACACTGCATTAAACTGTGTCTGTCTCACCTCAGTGCCCTCAGGAGATCATTCTGCCAACCCTACCGGAGTTACAGGGCACAGAGGTCTCCCGCGAGCACCACGCTCAGTTACCGCCTGGAAACGTAGCAGTGCTGAGTGGCTCTCTGACTCGGCTGAGGTCTCTAGAATGGCTAGTTCAGTTGTCTCCTGTCGGTCCGCCTTTACAGGGCACCGAGCTAGCTGTTCTGATTATACCAGAGGTCAGTCTCGAGAGACTGACTCCCTGAGTAGATCATTTAGCAGCGTGGAAACTACTGCCAAATGTGTCTCAATGGGTCCTGCACACTGTAGAAAGAGGCTACAGAATTCAGTTCGGTTCTCCTCCGCCTCGATTCAATGGGGTTTCACCCACGCTGGTGGGTCCTGAGCAGGCTCTGGTTATGGAACAGGAAGTGCACGCTCTCCTGAGGAAGGAGGCCATCGAGGTGGTGCCTCCTCATGACAGAGAGTCCGGGTTCTATAGCCGGTACTTTATTGTTCCAAAGAAGGATTGGGGGGTTGCGTCCCATTTTAGATCGGCGTCTAGTGAACCATTCAGTCAAGCGACTGAAGTTCAGGATGCATACACTCAAACAGGTCATGTCCCAGATCAGGTCCGAGGATTGGTTTGTCACTATGGATCTAAAAGATGCATATTTCCATATCGCCATCCTTCCCCTACACAGGAAGTTTCTGAGGTTTGCTTCCGGGGGCGAAGCATACCAATATCGAGTACTTCCCTTTGGCCTTGCACTCTCACCCCGCACTATCACGAAGTGTGTGGATGCAGCCCTGGCTCCGCTATGACACCAGTGCATCCACATACTGAACTATATTGACGATTGGTTGATTTTAGCTCAATCGTAGCAGATGGCGGTTCGGCATCGAGATGTCATTCTCGTCCATATGAGAGAGCTGGGGTTAAGACTGAACACCAAGAAAAGTGTGCTTTCTCCAGTACAGAGAACCACTTATCTGGGCGTGGTGTGGGATTCGACCACGATGCAGGCACTCATGTCATGAGTGGTGCACCCTGCCCGCGGTCTGTGGAGTGGTCGCCATCTGACATGGCACATCAACTGCCTGGAGATGCTGGCCGTGCTTTGTGCACTTTGTTATTTTCTCCAAGACCTAAGAGGTCACCATGTGTTGGTGCACACCGATAACACAGCGGTGGTCTCTGACATCAACCACCAAGGATGTCTGCACTCACACGTTTATAAAAACTAACATATCAGATCATTGTGTGGGCCCAAGATGAATTCCTCTCACTCAGAGCAGTTCACATTCCTGGGCATATGAATATGAAAGCAGACATCCTGTAGAGGCAGGGGCTGAGGCCTGGGGAACGGTGGCTTCACACCGAGGTGGTGAAGCAGATTTGGAGAGTTTTTGGCCAGGTTCAGGTGGACCTCTTTGCGACTCGAGTGACATCGCACTGTCCCTTCTGGTACTCTCTGACTCATCCAGCTCCACTGGGGCTGGACGCCATGGTACAGACGTGGCCGAGGCTTTGTCTGTACGGTACATTTTGCCCCCGATTGCTCTGCTCCCGGGAGTTCTTGAGACCATCCTCCAATCCAGAGCTCCCTCAATGAGGAAACTGTATGCCTTGAGGTGGAAACTTTTCACTTCTTGGTGCAGAGACCACCAGTTCGACCAAGTTAACTGCCCGATTGGTACAGTACAGGAGTTCCTGCAGGCCCGTTTCTCTGCAGGGTTGAGACACTCCACCCTGAAGGTCTACGTGGCGGCCATTGCAGCCTACCACGCCCCTCTCGGTGGCAAGTCAGTGGGCAGACACCCTCCTGTTACATGTTTCCTCCACGGTGCGCTGAGGCGGAGGACTCCAGTATGTTCCCTGTGGTGTTAGAAGCTCTCTGTAGGCCGCCCTTCGAGCCTATTGAGGAGAACTCCGATCGCCTTCTCTCTATTAAGACTGTCTTCCTGTCTCTGTGGCCCCTTCCTATATAGACTTTGACCAGAAAAAGCTTAATTTTTTGTGTCCAGTGCGAGCATTGGACACATATGTCCACAGAGCTGCCCTTTGGAGAAGGGCGGACCAGTTATTTGTCTGTTATGGTCCCCCTAAGAGAGGTCTTCCTGCTACTAAACAGACCATCAGCCGGTGGATAGTAGATGCTATTTCTCTTGCATATGAGTTTTCTGACCTCCCCTTTCCCCTGAGGGTCAAAGCTTACTCCAGTAGAAGTGTGGCAGCCTCCAAGGCCTTCCTAGCACGTGTCTCTATGCGTGACATCTGCGATGCTGCGGGGTGGTCCACGCCTTTGACTTTGTAAGATTTTACGGTCTAGATTTACGCTCCAGGCCCCTCTGTTCTCTCGTTCCAGCTGTGCAGTTTCCCACACTGGCAGAGATTTTTAAGTCTGGCAGTGTGGGCATTCTCGTTCCCCAAACATTCTCGACACAGCTCGAGTTCCTGAAGAGGAACGCCTAAGGATACGTATGTAACCCTGGTTCCTCGAAGGAACAAGACGCTGCATCGCAGTGCCAAACTTCCGGCATCTCTGGCCGGCGCTTTCTTCATCCTTTGAGGCCGGCTGCCGGCTTTGCCGCTCATGCTTTTATGCTTCCTGGTCTCTGACGTCACCCGCCTATGATGTCTTGCACATCCATTGGACTGATTACACACGTTATTCAGAGATGTCAAGCTGGAGGCATTCCCCAAACGTTTTTGACGCAGCATCTCGTTCCTTGGAGGAACCAGGGTTACATACGTAACCTTAGACGTTTCCTGTCTTGCGCTACATGTACTGTGATTTCTCTGGATTCCCTGAATATTATGTATTGTACTTGGTGAAAGACCTAAATTCTTTGCAATTTTGATGAACCATGATCCAGATTTGCTTGCAAAGACTGAGATGCTCCTTTTATACCCAAAGATGATACCTTTACCTATTACCAATTCCCCTGCTTACTGTGAACTGTTTCAAAACAGTTTAACGTGGATGTTCTATAAGATTTTAACTTTTATTTAGCCTCTGACCCAACTTCTTTGGAATGTGTTGCAGCCATCAAAAACAAAATTTGTTCATATCTACAAAATACATTTACGTTGGTCATTGAAATCTTTGGAAATCTTCTCTTTGTACTTTTGTGTTAAGATAATTAACATACATTCTTGATTTTATCACATTTTACAAAATGTCCCAACTTCTCTGGGGGGTTGTGGTACGATTATAAATGATAGAGTTTAATTATAACAAATTGAACTGAACGCAATGCATCATTGCATGTAGCCCCTGTTGCATGTAAGCATTCGACCTCTGTAATTAGTAAAAATATATATACACAGTACAGACCAAAAGTTTGGACACTCCTTCTCATTCAAAGAGTTTTCTTTATTTTCATGACTATGAAAATTGTAGAGTCACACTGAAGGCATTAAGGGCTATTTGACCAAGAAGGAGAGTAATGGGGTGCTGCGTCAGATGACCTGGCCTCCACAGTCACCGGACCTGAACCCAATCGAGATGGTTTAGGAGTGAGCTGGACCGCAGACTGAAGGCAAAAGGGCCAACAAGTGCTAAGCATCTCTCGGGGAACTCCTTCAAGACTGTTGGAAGACCATTTCAGGTGACTACCTCTTGAAGCTCATCAAAAGAATGCCAAGAGTGTGCAAAGCAGTAATCAAAGCAAAAGGTGGCTTTTTTTGAAGAACCTAGAATATGACATATTTTCAGTTGTTTCACACTTTTTTGTTATGTATATAATTCCATATATAATTCCACATGTGTTAATTCATAGTTTTGATGACTTCAGTGTGAATCTACAATTTTTATAGTCATGAAAATAAAGAAAACTCTTTGAATGAGAAGGTGTGTCCAAACTTTTGGTCTGTACTGTATATATATTACATACATACAGTACATACATACATGCATACAGATAAATCAATAAATAAACCCTCTCCCAACCAAAGTTGAAAACTATACACATAGCCCTCTCATTTAGTACATAATATTAGATGTTAAAATCAAAAACAAAAGCAATTACAGGAAATTGCACTGTATCTTTCAACATACCCCCTGATGTTCATTCATGTTTATTTCACTCTTTAACTTGTATTAAGGTGAAAGAAACTCACACTGCCACTTGAACTGAAGCAGCAACACTGATCTCCCACGCCACATTTAAGAGTGTTTATTGTTTGAAACGTGTGATAAAATGTACAGGATTTGAAAGCTGAGGCTTTCTTACTTCAGACACAACAGACATAAGACATAACAAAGCACAAAGTTATTTACAATTATTAAATGAGAACCACGCTACAAATAATGTTAGGTGAAGGAAAAACCAAGGACCTGGCAACGGCCCTAAATTTGTCACAAGATGTGTTATTGTAAGTTGCTGTCTGACACATTTTTCTAACCCCTTTTGATTGATGGGATGTAAGGTGTGATCATTAGCTGTTTTTAAACAATAGGCTGATGGCAGATAACTGCTTTTATCGGCTGATACCAATTAATGAGTAATGAATGAATTTAATGAGTAAATGACTGGATTTATTGCACTTCAAAATTAAACTATAAGTAAACAGTTCTATTAAATATAAATTTTCTATCACATCATCAAAAGGGGGACTGTTGTTCTAGGCCAGGGGTTGGCAACCTACGGCACGCGTGCCAACAGTGGCACGCAGAGGGATAATCGCTGGCACGCAAGCAATAAGGAAAACTGTATAATGACGTACAGTTTGATGTAATAACTTCTCATAGTCACACAGCCTGTTAGGAGCTACAAATACTATTAAAGTGTGAGAATTAACTTGCATGGATGCACGTGCAAACACTGCACATACTAGGTGCTTCAGATCAAAGCCTCGGTCTAACAGCACTCGTCAATGTCAAAATGACTGAGATGGCCAATCAGATCAAAGTAGGCGGGGTTTACTGTTCACAGAAGCAGAGCGCGAAGCGTCAGTTTAACGTTAAAGAGAGTGAGGTAAGATGAAGCTGCAAATCAATTAACATTAGTCAACTTTTAATAATACGTTTTACCATAGAAATGTTAAATGACCTAAAGCTATATCCAGTGATGAAAAATTTTCTGAAATATGGCCATTTTGAGAGAAAGAAAGTGGGGGAGGGGGTAAATTGTCTCTCTCTGCAGACAATGAAGCGATTTTGCCCCTTTGTTGTTGAGAGATATAATGTAGCGATTCAGTATCGATTAATAAAAGTAGAGTGACAACACTCTGAATGCTACTTTTTGCACAGCACGATCTCAGATCTCTGTGTGTGAGTGGTGTGTGTTGTGTGTGTGTGTGTGTGTGTGTGTGTGTTTTTATTATACGATAAAAAAAAAAACGTTTTTTTTATCGTATAATAAAAAATTGTGTATGTACCGTTTAAATCCAGAATTATATCGGGGTGTGTGTGTGGGTGGGGGGGGGGGGGGGGTGGGGGGGCGGGGCTGTGTTGGCACAGTGGTTAACCATAAAAATAAAAAATGGCACGTCATGCCGAAAAGGTTGCTGATCCCTGTTCTAGGCCATTTGATAAGGGAAGGCCCCACTGGCATAGAGTACTCATTAGGATTGTGGCAGTGGAGTCCCGTTCTTAAAAAGTCTACATTTATGCAATGGCTCATAGTGTTATAACATCAAAATCTTGCGGTTCAAGACATCTTAATGGTTTTCAAAAGGGCTTTGTTTCCTTAGACAGCATATACTATCTTATATTTGTCTTTCTAATTGTGGGCTGCAATATGATCCCTACACCTTGACAGGTTTTGTGAGAGATTTAACCAAAATGTATTCGATATGAAATAGATCTCATGAAGAAGTTGCTTTCTGATGACTTAAACTTTTGAAGTGTTTTAGGAGTGCTGTTGAGGTTAGCGCTGCAAAGTGCAGACATCTTCATATTTGTATTGTTGATCAAGGGCGGTTTGTAATGCAGAAATAGCAGGTTTTCAGGAACATTAATCAAAGACCTCTGGCAGTTGAGGAAATGTAATGTATCTCCTGCTATTTTTCCATGAAATGTTTCACAAGTACTTCAAAGCATTCCAAAGCATTTTCAGATATTAAGATGCATCTTTTTCAGAGTTGTGAGTAGCTGTCCTATCCATCAGCCACTGCAGCATTCTGACCTTGAATGATCTGCTTTATTTTTGGCGCAAACATACGAATACACACAGAGACAAGTTTTAAAGTATACACTATCTCACTCCCTGTCTTTCATCACAAAAACACTTTGGTTGAAGAAAAGAGAACAAGTCCTAGAAAAAGACAATGCTTAGGAATGCATTTTAAAATTGACCTAACAGAATTGTAAAATCATGTAACTAATTAAAAACCCATTTGCATGCAAAATTCCACTCTTCTGAATGATATGTTGTCTGGTGGATCTTGCAGATGTTTAAGTTCAGCACTCTAAATAAAACCCAGCTGAATGTAAAACCATTCATAAACACAAGCCAACTGAAAAAGAAAGCTGCAGAGCTCACTGAGTATTCAAGTGCTACGTGTGATTAAAAAGCTCAGACAGTTATGAAATATTATCCCTTTCTGTGAGCAACTTCAGCACTGTTTCCATGGAAATACACACATGCACAAACAACGCTCAAGTACAAAGAGCTCACCGGGGTTATTTGACACCGCTTTCGGCCAATGAAAATCTGATCTGAACACTAGAGGCCTGAAGGAGCTTGCGGTCAGCGTTCATAAACTAAAGGTGGCTCTGACTGAGCTGGAAGCAACACAGGTTCTCTGTCTGCCAGGCCGCTAACATTTCAGAGCTCTTACGTAAAAGCTCTTATTGGCTCTGTTTTGATTTAGAGCTCTGGCCAAAACCTCATGCACCAAGAGCAATTTATACAAAGCAAAATTCATGATGAAACATGAAACTAGATTTTACATTTCACAAAATAAATTGTGACTGCTGCATTCCTATAGAGACTTGCCAAGTGATGTCATGGTGATTGCCAGTGCATTATTATGTGGTTGCTAAGGGCTTTCACTGTGTTGCAAGGATGGCTGTTCCGCATTTATATGCAGTCGCTAAGGTGTTCTGGTTACTAAGTGGTTACTTAAATAGTCCATTTCAAAAGAGCCCAACTCAAGTCTCTATGATATTCTGGTATTTAGATATGGATTAAGTTCCCCCTTTCATTGTATTTATTTTTTCCCCAGCTGATAAATATATTCAATTCAATTCAAGTTTATTTGTATAGCGCTTTTTACAATACAAATTACAAAGCGTTACAGAGCAACTTTACGGAAAATTACGTTTACTACTAAATTACAATATTTAGTAGTAGCTTATAAGTGGTGACTGTCAGTTTGTGCGCATATGACAGGATTTTTCATAAAAAGTTAATACAAGACGTAGTCAGCCAGACGATGAACACTATTAACAGCAATTATTATATGATGCAGTCACACTTGTAGCAATATTTGTTAGTTCTGTTGTTAATTCAGGGTTAGCATCATCTGGGGTTCTCTGAGGGTTAGAGCTGTTGCGATAACTGCAATATTGTAATACCGTGCTATTGACAAGCAAACCGCAGATGAAAGATAGCAACCGCAGAAACCGCGGCAACCACAGTTCAGTTTTTTTTTTTTTTTTTTTTTTTTTAATGAGGCTGAGGCTTTTTGTTTTTCAATTTGTCACTGTGCATTCAATGTTAAATAAATTAATGATACAATATGGTTACGAGTCTGTCATCTTCTCTCGAGCCGTTAGCTTTAGTGTGTTTCATTTGTTTTGAATAGGCCGGCTGAAACGATGGCAGGCGCTCTGGTCCCAAAACCCAATGTCACGTCGCGAGTTTGGGAACATTTCGGCTTTTAACCCAATGAAAAGGGCGAGCCAGCGAATTTAGATGAGCCGATATGCAAAATTTGCAGCAAAAAGGTCCCTGTGACACGCGGCAATACATCTAATTTGAGGTGTCATCTCGCTAACTGTCATCCAGCTATTGAAGCGCAGCTGCCCCCTCAAGCATCAGGTCACAGAGCAACATCAAAAAGAACAGCTGAGACCGGTACCGGCCGACAGTTAGGAGTAGCTGAAGCCTTTGCGAAATCTGTAAAATACAGCCGTGAAAGTAACAGGCATAAATGCCTTACAACTGCTGTAACGCAGTATCTAGTTCAGGAGATGGTTCCATTCAACACGGTGGAGAAACCTGCATAAAAGTCAATGCTTGAAAAATTTGAAAAGCAGTACGAGTTGCCGGGCAAAACATATTTTTCAGAAACTGCTGTGCCGAAAATGTACAGCAGGGTAAAGACATTGATCAAAAGCGAGCTTATGAATGTCGATTACTTTTCTGCCACAACTGATATGTGGTCAAGTGTCAATATGACTCCTTATATGAGTCTAACGGTTCATTATCTCAGCATGGAATGCATTCTGAAATCACGTTGTCTCGAAACAGTGTTTATGCCCGAAAACCACACGTCTGACAATATTTCGGATGCTTTCCGGCACGCATTTGAAGAGTGGTCCCTGGATGAAAATAAGCTGGCCTGTATCACTACAGACAAAGGGGCCAACATCGTTGCAGCAGTCAGAAAGTTGAACTGGCCGTGGCTGAACTGCTTTGGTCACAATTTAAATTTGGCCGTTACAAATGCAATGGCAAGCGTAAAGGACCGCACAGCCCGAGCAATGGGCCTGTGTCACACATTGGTCAGTACATTTTCTCAGAGCTGGTTGAAGAGAAGAGATCTAGTGAAAGCACAAGTGGAACATCAAATTCCTCAGCATGGCCTCATACTGGTAAGTTATAAAATGTAAACTTTGCTAACTTATCGATCATGTTATTAGGCAATTAAAAAAAACGAAATTATAAAATAAACAATTTAACCTACTGTTACAATAGCATAGGCCTACTTGTCTGTTGCTGGGTTTAATGTATTTTTCATTTAAAATAAATATTTTAAAACAAAAATTATTTCAAAAGGTAAGATATATTAAAGAAAAAACATTTAGGCTAACTTCAACTCAATTTATCGTCCATATAGATATCCGTCTGTGCAAAATTTAACCTAATATGCATTATTTTACAGTTGGGATAATTTAAATGTATTTTTTGTTTAGTAAAAATATATTGAAACAAATAAATAATTTAAAATGTAGTCTAGTCTATAATTAATTTGGTAGCCTACTTGGATGTTGTCCTTGGCTAATTCAATGATTTAACGGCCAATGCTCTTTTCAGGACTGCACCACGAGATGGGGCATCAAACAGAAAATGGTGGAAAGGGTTTTGGAGCAAATCCCGGCTATTAGAAGAGTTTTGGATGACCGGAGACACCAACATCTAAATCCAAGCTGGCAGGACATCGCTGTCCTTGAGTCCGTGAATGCAGCACTGAAACCCGCGGCTGAGTTTACGGATCTGCTGTCTGGCGAGAGCTACGTTTCAGTGTCTTCAGTCAAACCCGTCCTGAAACCAACCTGTCCTCCAACCAATACGCTCGTATAGGTCGTTTGTCCAAATCCCTGAAATACGACCCATCAGAGCGTATCCTACAATTGCACCCCTATCGGCAAAACGTCATTTTCATATTAATGTTTTGTATTCTTTTATTTGCACTCTGGTTTGTGTTTCGTGTAGCTCAGTTGGTAGATTATTGCGATGTACCTTGAAATGTAATCATGCTATCATGGGTTCGATCCCAGGGAACGGACGTTTACGAAAATGTATATGCTCAATAAATCATAATTTAGCATGATTTCTGTGAGGGTTAGGTTTAGGGGTGGGGTTAGGTGTGGTCATTCGAACGAATAAGCAACCTAGTAAAATATGTAGGAAATACTGTGAGATCGGTGTAAAAAGCCCACACATTGCATTTAAATAAACGTGCGTTTTGATTGGTAATGACGTGATACGTCATTTCATGACGACAGACGCAACGCGATACTTTCATTATTTTTATGCCCGCTAGATGGCGCTTAACTTTAAAACGTAAATATGGGTCGTAATAAGGTGCTTGTACAAACGACCTATATGGTCGTTTTCTATTGGAGGACAGGCTCCCTGAAACTCCTGACAGAAGATATGCTTAAACCATCACACGAGGATAGCACCTTAACATCGGACATAAAGCAAAAAATGTGTAGTGTTCTACAGGGGAAGTATGAACCAGCTGCCTTAGAAAAAGTTTTGGCAAAGACTTGTTGTTTGGATCCTCGATATAGGGGCGATCATTTCAATATCACAGAGAAAAAATCTGCACTCATCGAAGAGATGGTGGGAGTGGAGGACGAAGAGACCGCTGCTAGTGCGTCAGTGGTTGGAGACGAAGAGCAAGCGGTGGTGCCACCTGCAGCAAAGAAAAAGACTCTTGGAGACCTGCTGAAGTCACGGACAACCTCTGCGTCAGCGCCCATACCCAAGAGAGTGCGAGCAGATAACGAGCTCACATGCTATCTGCATGAGGAGTGCATCGACTCCAACGCAAATCCACTGTCCTGGTGGCACGATAATCAGTCTAGATTTTCGCTGCTGTCCAAACTCGCATGCAAATACATGTGTATTTGTGCAACGAGCACACCGTCAGATAGGGTTTTCAGTGCCGCGGGGAATATTGTTACCCCTGTGCTATCCTCCCTGAAACCACATAAGGTTAATTTGTTGGTTTTCCTAGCATGCAACAAGGACATGATAACCCAGGTCTAAATCACATAGCCTAAGTTACCGATTAAGTAATATTTGGTATATTTTTTTCGTATTTTCACTTAGGTCTACTCGTTGTTCATGTGATAGCCTACTTAAGAATTCTTTCATTTTTTCAAATTAGAAAAAGCCAATTTCTTATTGCTTGTTTTCATGTGATACTTTAGAATTCATGTGATACTTTAGAAATTGGAAAAGGCATGTTCTTGTTGCCGTTTGGCATTTAACAATAAACAAAAATGTTTTAAACATGTCTCTCTGTCAGTTAAAAAGCAACAATATATGGTACACAACTCAACGACAGAGCTTTGTATGCAGTAAAATCATGATAAATTAGGTTAAAAAATAAAAATAAAAAAACGGCGGTAATACCGCATATCGCGCTATTGAGCCACCCAAAAGCAGAAATTTCTTAACCGCGACAGCCTTACTGAGGGTCAGCATCATTTCTTCTCAGGTGTTCTGGATCCAAACTGGAGCTTGTGTAAATCCTAGTTACCATGGGATGTAAATCCTGTGGCAAAACAGAGAAACAAATAGAGACATCATTACTTTGCTGTTCCAACAAAGTAAAACTAATTATTTTAACCCAAGCTAAAGAGTAAGAATGCGCATTTGATCAGATACAACTGCAGTCACAATTTAAGAGATGCATTATTCGAATGCTTGGCGAAAGAGATGCGTTTCTAATCTAGATTTAAACAGAGAGAGTGTGTCTGAACTGTCCGAACATTGTCAGGAAGGCTATTCCAGAGTTTGGGAACCAAATGTGAAAAAGCTCTACCTCCTTTAGTGGACTTTGCTATCCTAGGAACTACCAAAAGTCCAGCGTTTTGTGACCTTAGGGAGCGTGATGGATTTTAACGTGGTATAAGGCCAGTTAGGTACGCAGGAGCTAAACCATTTAGGGCCTTATAGGTAAGTAATGATAATTTGTAACTGATACGGAACTTAATAGGTAGCCTGTGAAGAGACTGTAAAATTGGGGTACTATGATCATATTTTCTTGACCTGGTAAGGACTCTAGCTGCTGCATTTTGGACTATCTGTAGCTTGTTTATTGAAGAAGCAGGACAACCACCTAGAAGTGCATTACAATAGTCCAGTCTAGAGGTCATGAATGCATGAAATAGCTTTTCTGCATCAGAAACAGGTAACATGTTTCGTAGCTTTGCAATGTTTCTAAGATGGAAGAATGCAGTTTTTGTAACATGGGAAATATGATTTTCAAAAGACAAGTTGCTGTCTAATATAACACTCAGATTTATGACTGTAGAGGAAGTAGCAGTGCATCCGTATAGTTGCAAATTGTAATCTACAAGATTCTGTGAACTGTTTTTTGGTCCAGTAATTAATATCTCAGTCTTATCCGAATTTAATAAGAGAAAATTATTGGTCATCCAATCTTTTAAATTTTTAACACACTCTGTTAGCTTAGATAATTTAGAAGCATAATAGTGGAAACTAATCCTGTATTTTCTAATAATATTACCAAGGGGCAACATGTATATTGAAAATAGAAGGGGACCTAGGACGGATCCTTGTGGCACTCCATATTTTACTGGTGATAAATGAGATGACTCCCCATTTAATAAACCCAATGGTAGCGATCGGACAGGTAGGATCGAAACCATCTTAGAGCCTGCCCTTGAATACCTGTATAGCTTTGTAAGCTATGAGTATGTCATGATCTATGGTGTCGAACGCAGCACTAAGATCAAGTAAAACTAGCAATGAGATGCAACCTTGATCTGACGCAAGAAGCGCATGACGCATGTCATTTGTAATTTTAACAAGTGCAGTTTCTGTGCTATGGTGGGGCCTGAAACCTGAATATGAAATTCTTCATACAGCTATTTTTTTTTGCAGGAAGGAGCTCAATTGAGCAGACACAACTTTTTCTAAAGTTTTAGACATAAATGGAAGATTTGAAATAAGCCTATAATTTTCCAGTTCAGTAGGATCTAGTTTTGGTTTCTTAATAAGAGGCTTAATAACCACCAGCATGGTTTTGGGACGTGACCTAATGATAAAGACGAGTTAATAATATTGAGAAGCAGTTCTTCTGCTACAGGTAACAACTCTTTCAGTAATTTAGTGGGTACAGGATCTAATAGACATGTTGTTGGTTTAGATACAGTGATAAGTTTATTTAGCTCTTCCTGTCCTATAGTTGTAAAGCACTGCAGTTTATCTTTGGGTGCCATGGATGAAACTGAAGTGTTGACGCTGTAGAATCTACATTCGCTATTGTACTTCTGATGTTATCTATTTTATCAGTGAATAGTCATTACTATTAAACGTTGGTGGAGTATTTGAATCAGGTGGCGTCTGTTTATTTGTTAATTTAGCCACTGTGCTAAATAAAAATCTTGGATTGTTTTGGTTATTTTTTATGAGTTTGTGTATATGCTCTGCCCTAGCAGTTTTTAGAGCCTGTCTATAGCTCTATGTATGCTGCACGATTCACTCTCAGAAAAATAGGTGTATAGGGGCATTACCCTTTTACCTAAAGGGTGCATATTGGTACTTCTCTTAGAGTTTTTGAGGTACCAAATAAATAAAAAAAATAAAGTGATCGGGTTGATGTGTGTGTTTATATGTCCAAGCTTCAAATCAGAATAGTTTTTTTCAGAATAGTCACTGTTTGCACATAATAACCACTCTCCTACATGGTTTCTTTATTTGTTTTCAACAGCAGAACTAATATTTACAGGTATCTATCTATCTATCTATCTATCTATCTATCTATCTATCTATCTATCTATATGTGTGTGTGTGTGTGTGTGTGTGTGTGTGTGTGTGTGTGTAGTTGTATTGATATTCACTTAGCATATTTAAATATAATATTTGTTTAAATTCAATTTAAAAAATAATCAAGGTAAACATATTATAATATAATAATCTCACAAAAGTATTTTGTAAACTCTGTTAACTAGAAATTGCTTAAATGTTTTAAACTTAAATGTGACTGAAGAAAAACACAAACACAAAATTCTTTATTTCTAAAAAAAAAAAAGAAAAAAAAATAGATATTTCAGAAAAGGTTCACCGCACTAAAACAGGGAATATCTGTATTATCAGATAAGTTTTATATTTAATATTGAATGCATTTGAGTAATACCTTTATTGTTAAATGGGTTATTTACATTAAAGCTGAATAAAGCTGAACGACCAACATGCTTTCTGCAGTTTGTTTTGCTTGTTGTGGACAGGTCTTAAGGTGGCTAAACTAACAATGTTTTCAAATGTCACAGAATTTAAAATAGTTTGCACATAGTGCATTGATGCATGAGAAGAACTGTTGTTTCTATGCCGGGCTCCTGCTGTGAACAGGCTGCCTCTCATTGGTTCATTAGGACTGTGAATATGCGGGCGGTAAAGCAGCGTGGGGGCGGGAAAGCACTTATCTCTTTCTGCTGCAGCTCCCCTGGCACAACACATTTTCCTGAATAGTCTCAATGGTATAGAAGGATCAGTTCACACCAGCTTCCTGTAGTTTAAACCAGATATGTGCATTCTTATTGCCAAGATCAGCCATCTAATATTGTTGCTCATGCATCACTATAGTTAAAGCCATGTCAAAGAAATTCAAAGATATGAAATTGGTTAGCATTTATTCACCCTCAGTTTGTTCCAAATCTGAATGCTTTTCTTTATTGTGAAACAGAAATTATATTTAGAAGCGTGTCAGTGTCCCAACATTGGGCCTAGTTGTGATTCACTGCTTTGACAAAAATACCTTTTTACATTTTTGTTTATATTAATATATTATATTATATTATATTATATTATATTATATTATATTATATTATATTATATTATATCATATTTTCAGCCATAAATTGAGCTGCATGACAGTTTTTCACTCAGTGTGGCTGCACATCTCTTTGGGTGCGCAAGCCATATCAGGCGTATATCAGACATATTTCTGACAATCAGAGCACATGTCTTCTCTTTCCACAGGAAGAGCCTTATGTGATGTTTAAGAAGTCAGATAAGCCGCTATATGGTAACGATCGCTTTGAGGGCTACTGCATCGACCTGCTGCGAGAGCTGGCTGCCATCCTGGGCTTCACCTATGAATTACGACTGGTTGAGGATGGCAAGTATGGAGCTCAGGAAGAGAGCACGGGCCAGTGGAATGGCATGATCCGAGAACTGATTGACCATGTGAGTCAGACTCATTGCACTCAAGTTGGCTCTCATCCATTCATCATTCCATACAGCCCTGCAAGGTTGAGCAAAATTGCTTCCCTTTCAAATCATCGATGTGAATGTACATAGACTTGGTCACTACCTGTCCCCCAAAGATGTTGAATTGGGATTTAAATTTGAAAAACTGAAAGAGGAATTTCCCTAAACTGACTAGACTGATTTCTTTTTCTCAGTAAACATCAAAACAATTAAAGCAAACTTGATTTCTTTCATACAGCAACACAAAATGTGTATCAAATTTAGTGCAAAATTATTGTCTACTAACAAATTTAACACAATTATATGCTCAACACTAGTATTCCGAAATATTAAAATTTAAATGAATTATTTTCTATTTGAATATATTTGATGTAATCAATTTATTTTAATGTCACACGATCCTTCAGAAATCATTCTAATAAATAAATATTTTCTGCTCAATCATAATAATAATAATAATAACACTTACAGTAGAGATCAAAATTTGCGAACAATCTATAAATACTTAAAAAAAATGAAAAAATTATCTTCATCACTCAAAATTTTAAGGAATATTGGTATATCTGTAATCCACAAACATGTAGTTATAATAACAGAATTATCAACAAAAAACTTACTTTTGTGGAAAACACAGTGATCAAAATTAGAGAACAGTAACCACTGTAGCACGAAAGAAGATTACAACACAAATTTTGGAGGGTTACAGCTGTGAAAAAATAGAAGGAAGTGTAGAGGCCCCTGCTTTGAATGACTAGATTCCCACAGAGCACTGGTGTGATCTTGGTCCATTCTTCTTCTGGTCTCTTCCATAGTTTGGTGACTGTAGAGGGTTTTTAGCCATAACTTTGTCACCAGGGATTTTCCAGATATTTTGAATCAGGTTTAGATCAGGGGCCAGACTTCTGTAATTGGCTTTTCACAGTCATCACAATTATTATTTTTATTATTGTTTTTCTGAATAGACCCTTTATGTTTATGTGTATGATAACATGTTAATCATGTTAATTCATACTGAAAAATAAAATGAAATTGTTTTATAAAATATATATATATATATATATATATATATATATATACTGGTCCTTCTAAAAAAATTAGCATATTGTGATAAAGTTCATTATCTTCCATAATGTAATGATAAAAATTAAACTTTCATATATTTTAGATTCATTGCACACCAACTGAAATATTTCAGGTCTTTTATTGTTTTAATACTGATGATTTTGGCATACAGCTCATGAAAACCCAAAATGCCTGTCTCAAAAAATTAGCATATTTTATTTACATTTACATTTAATCATTTAGCAGACGCTTTTATCCAAAGCGACTTACAAATGAGAACAATAGAAGCAGTCAGGTCAACAAGAGAACAACAACAGTATACAAGTGCCATGACAAGTCTCAGTTAGTCTAGTATAGAATGCATAGGTAGGTTTAATTTTTTTTATTTTTTATTTTTATAAAATTAAAAAAGATGAGTCTTGAGCTGTTTCTTGAAAATGAGTAAAGACTCAGCTGTACGAATTGAGTATATCCGACCAATAAAAGAAAAGTGTTTTTAATACAAAAAAAGTCAACCTTCAAATAATTATGTTCAGTTATGCACTCAATACTTGGTCGGGAATCCTTTTGCAGAAATGACTGCTTCAATGCGGCGTGGCATGGAGGCAATCAGCCTGTGGCACTGCTGAGGTGGAGGCCCAGGATGCTTCGATAGTGGCCTTAAGCTCATCCAGAGTGTTGGGTCTTGCGTCTCTCAACTTTCTCTTCACAATATCCCACAGATTCTCTATGGGGTTCAGGTCAGGAGAGTTGGCAGGCCAATTGAGCACAGTAATACCATGGTCAGTAAACCATTTACCAGTGGTTTTGGCACTGTGAGCAGGTGCCAGGTCGTGCTGAAAAATGAAATCTTCATCTCCATAAAGCTTTTCAGCAGATGGAAGCATGAAGTGCTCCAAAATCTCCTGATAGCTAGCTGCATTGACCCTGCCCTTGATAAAACACAGTGGACCAACACCAGCAGCTGACATGGCACCCCAGACCATCACTGACTGTGGGTACTTGACACTGGACTTCAGGCATTTTGGCATTTCCTTCTCCCCAGTCTTCCTCCAGACTCCAGACATGACATGCAAAATTTGTCCAAAAGTCCAGTGCTGCTTCTCTGTAGTCAAGGTCAGGAGCTTCTGCTGCTGTTTCTGGTTCAAAAGTGGCTTGACCTGGGGAATGCGGCACCTGTAGCCCATTTCCTGCACACGCCTGTGCACGGTGGCTCTGGATGTTTCTACTCCAGACTCAGTCCACTGCTTCCGCAGGTCCCCCAAGGTCTAGAATCGGTCCTTCTCCACAATCTTCCTCAGGGTCCGGTCACCTCTTCTCGTTGTGCAGCGTTTTTTGTCACACTTTTTCCTTCCCACAGACTTTCCACTGAGGTGCCTTGATACAGCACTCTGGGAACAGCCTGTTCCTTCAGAAATTTCTTTCTGTGTCTTACCCTCTTGCTTGAGGGTGTCAATGATGGCCTTCTGGACAGCAGTCAGGTCAGCATTCTTACCCATGATTGCGGTTTTGAGTAATGAACCAGGCTGGGAGTTTTTAAAAGCCTCAGGAATCTTTTGCAGGTGTTTAGAGTTAATTAGTTGATTTAGATGATTAGGTTAATAGCTTGTTTAGAGAACCTTTTCATGATATGCTAATTTTTTGAGATAGGAATTTTGGGTTTTCATGAGCTGTATGCCAAAATCATCAGTATTAAAACAATAAAAGACCTGAAATATTTCAGTTGGTGTGCAATGAATCTAAAATATATGAAAGTTTAATTTTTATCATTACATTATGGAAAATAATGAACTTTATCACAATATGCTAATTTTTTGAGAATGACCTGTATATATATATATATATATATATATATATATATATATATATATATATATATATATACACACAATTTGAAAATTCCCACACTGCTGCAGAAGGGACTTGTCAAGATTATACAATGAAAGTAGATGCTTTCAGAGTAGAGATAAAACATATGAAAATAAGATTACAGTGTGTGTGCGCACAGCAGATGGTATGAAATGCATTAAAATAAAACTCAAGCACATACTGCCGAGAGGACACAAAGTGAAAAATCTGCCATTAGTTTTTTCCCCCATGGAGCTTATTAAGCACATACACTTTCACAAACACACACACACTGCCCTTCGACACCCTCATTAGACTCCACAAAGACTAAGACAGGAATAAACCCATTGCTGAGAAAAGTGCTGCACACCTCATATTCAACAGCAGTATCCATTGCTCCAACCAATACATCAAACATATCTCTTAGTCACTGCTTCTCAATTGGTCATGGTCAGATCGTCTGGGGTGAAATTGGAGGGTGTGTGTGTGTGATGACGTAACCCCCCCCCCCCACACACACACACAAGACGAGAGCAGGACAGACTGTAATTGGCCTTGACAAGCTTTCAGAGCAGTCTGGAGTTTGCAGTTTGCCACTACATTGATGTGCTAGAGATAAAAATATCTTGTCAAAGGACTTTAGAAGAAAAAAAGGAAGGTAGCGAGACAACATCTGCTCACTTCTGGCATTAATTTGCCCCCTCTGGGAATAATTATAGACAATCCAATAATTCTAGACGGAAGCCTTTATTTTGACTGAAATTATACCAATTCTAACAGTAAAAGTAGTAAAATTGACCTAAATGTCAGTTTTAGGGGCACAGCCGTCTTAGGCAGTGTCAGTGTTTCGACAGCAGACCCTCCATCAGTTCCGGAGGAGGATTAACGGCCTTACTATGTTAGAATGGATGTTTCTTTGAAGAATTATCATGTTGAATTTTTCAGGGTATAATCTCAGATTCATAATCATATTGCAGTCAAATGATGAATTGTCAGCACTAGGCTTGAAATTGTAATTGTAATTCTAATGTTAAGTATGCCTTTAAAAATATGTTTGAGGGCTCCAAACTATTATGCAGGATTTAAAAGAGACTGTAGATTGTAGACCAGGATTCCTTTGCCCTGTAGATACTTTGTCATTTGATTACTTTCTGTTTTATTTGGAGTTTGAGAGACATATCAGAAAGATACAATTCATAATATGAATGAATGATAAGTCTGGGATCTGTGTAAAAACAACTTCACTAAAAACAGTTTCAAATGTGGCTTGTATTGTAAATTTAGATTTGATAGATTTTAGATTAGATAAATTGAGAATTCTGCTTTAAACTCAACAAAGTGTTTTCCTTCATGGTTTCCACAACAATAATAAACACACACACACACACACACACACACACACACACACACACACACACACACACACACACACACACATATATATATATATTACAATAACAATAATAAGCACCAAACCTGCATATTAAAATTATTTTGGAAGGATTACATGACAGCAAGGGCGTAGATTTGGTTTGAACATTGGGGGGTTGAACGTTGTATGCTGCCCGTTATTTTTTTCAAAATTGTTTTTTTTTATGTGTATTGTTATTGGATAATTTATTTCTTCCTATCTATCTATCTATCTATCTATCTATCTATCTATCTATCTATCTATCTATCTATCTATCTATATGCTTTAACTGATTACAAATTCAACATATACAAATATGAAAGAGACAACATTTAGACATTTATTTTAAGATTTTTACATTCCACCTTAATGCATTTCAATTTTTTTTAAAGGGAAACACATCTTTAAAACATTAAAAGCATTAATGCATAGCCTAACTTTACAAAGCTGCTGTTTTTCTATACTGTTTCCTATTTATTTATTTCCTATCTTCTTTACCTGATCACCTGCTCCTCCTCTCCCTCTGCTGACTTTTCTACCCTGCAGCTATATTTACCTCGAATCTGTTATAAAAACATGTTAAGAGATTATACACCTCATAACGTTATGAAATTTGTGTATAATCATCATTCATAAAATTCTAACATAGTAGAGATTATCAAAAGAAAGAAATGAAGTATTGAAACCGCCTGTAGGCGGCAGCGTTTCACTGTTTTAATGAGTTAGCCACTTAAATAGTTAATTCATCCAATTCGTTTAAAAGTCAGATTAATTTAGTAAGAAAACACACACCGATGTGAATACTTTTGTCGTTGATAATTACAGACACTATTGAAAAATATACTGGCAAAACAGACAGCTGCTTTGGTAACTTGTTATACCGATAGTTATAGTTAAATACATTGCAATGGATTAGCTAGCTAAAATATATGTGGTGTGAACTAACTATTACACAATATTCTCATACCTCATTCTCAGTACATGCTTTTTTTTTTTTTTTCATCCCTCTCTGACCAGCAGTTAAATATAGTCCGCTGTGCAGCGCTTCTCTTCATTTTTGTGTGCTCTCCCATTCAAACACCACTCGCTTGTTTTGGTGAAAGTGCGACTCATTGGTTGGGCGTTACCAATCGGTTCAATGGAGGGGGAGTATTTTTTGTCTGATTTATTATGACATACTCATATTTGATTAGGAACAAAATTATTTTTACAAAATAAATGAATTCTATTTTTTCATATATTTTTCATTTGATCTACTGTGATTTTCATGTTGAAATATTGGGGGGGTTGTAACTGATGTATTTGAATATTGGGGGGTTACCTCCCCCCCATCCCCCCCATAAACTACGCCCCTGCATGACAGTAAAGTCCGGAGTAAAGCCCATTTACATCAAAGATCAATAACCATAAAGATGACTTAAATGATAACTATATTAACACCATAACTTGTAACTATGTTTATTATACAAACACTGCAGTTTTGTCATCTAATTTTTTAAACACTCAAGTATTTAAATCAAGATGGATTTTATTGTCTGTCAATGTTTTTATCAGCTGGAGAAAAAAAAAGTTATTTTAATTTTATAATAATATTTCAGAATATTGCACTTTTACTGTATTTTTATCAAATAAATGCAGCCTTGATGAGCACAATAGACTTCTTTAAAAAAAAAAAAAAAAAAAAAAAAAAATATATATATATATATATATATATATATATATATATATATATATATATATATATATATATATATATATATTGGCACACTTTAGTTTGTCGACCAATTATCACAATTAAATAACTATTACCTAGGTTTTTTGCCTCAAACTTCTAATTTGCTGCTTATTAATGTCATGGTTGCTTTCTATGGCAAAACGAAGAACAAGGAGACATGGGCTGAACTCAAAGTAAGCAGTCTTTAATTATCAAGCACGGGGTAACTCAAGGCAGGCAGAGACACAGAGGAAACACAACATCGACGTTCAATACCGGACGCTAGATCGGAAACAACACAGGGCTTAAATAATGAGGGAATTAATGGGACACACCTGGGATCAATAGAACTAAATGGGGAACATCTGGAAACAAATTACATAATAAGGACAGGAACAGGAAGGAAACCAAACATGGGCTTAAAATGAACATGGAGTTCATGGGGGAGGAAAACACAAGACACAGGCCTGACAATTAATAGTAAGTAAGATAATTGTTAAGTTTAGGTATGGGGTAGGATTAAAAGATCTAAAATATGGTCATGCAGAATAAGCACATTAACATGTGCTTTATAAGTACTAATAAACAGCCAATATGCTAGTAATATGCATGCTAATAAGCAAATAGTTAATTTTGAGAATTGGTTCTTGAAATGAAGTGTTGCCAAGAATCTTACTGATCCCAAATGTTTGAACAGTAATAGACTGTATATACGTACACCTGTGAAAAGCTGCATTGTTACTTCACATCTGTTTACACTGGACACGAGTGAAGAAACACATCTGAATTCCTCCCATAAACTGCCTGCACTAAAAGCAGAACTGATTTTTTTCTGTTCCTTTCCTGAGAATATACAGTGGGATAAGCAGTACAGCAGAATCTCGACCAGCTGACATATTTCAGTCCTCACATGGTATATACAGTCACACTACTTTTTGATATGCTAAGAAGACACGGTTTTGATTATCGCAGCTGCGGTTGTGACAGTGATGACAACATCACGCAGGCCACAAAAAAAAATATATATATATATATATGAGGGCATGTTGAGTAGCGCTTGTGTACGCAGGGCCATTTCTTAGCATAAGCAAACAAGGCGTTTGACTAGAGCGTCATTATCTGCCTTCCGAGGTAGCAGCCAATGGAAATGGAACATCATAACTGACTGATCTGGAACACTCTACGCAGACCGCAATTTGTTTAGGCTAAAATGATCAGTGTAATAATAGAGCCTACCTTTTCCCACACTATTTTCATCGGGGGAGTGCCTATTATGCTTTAAAATGCTTGGCTTGAAGATTTTATTTATTAATTTATTTATGATGATGATGATTAATATTATTATCATCCACCCTCTTTGTAGTGTCTCGATGACTATATAGAGAATGCATCACTTTAAGTATATACACCTTTGTTTATTACAATAGGATTGATCTAGTTTGGTGTGCATGCATATTAATAGTAAACCCGCGTAATTTAAAAAGGCACATTACTTATGCTAAACGCTTTATTTATTTTTTTCTTCCAGGAAGTAATCTGATTACATAATTATATGCATTATTTGACAATCCTTAAGTCTAAAAACTTGGTGCTAGGTGATGAGAAACTAATTAGATATCGGTAAGGAGATGGTCATCGTAATACATTTTGGCAAATTAGTACATTTAATTTGTATGTTTTCAAAAAGTCTCCCTATGCCCCAGTGACAGTTAGAATTATTATTATTATTATTATATTTTTCTAAAATTAGTTTTGTATGAATGAAAATTTGGGAAATTTCCACCAACTGATTAAAATGTAAAATATTGATGTTTTTTTTTTTTTTGTTGTTGTACAAATTAAATTACTCAAATTCACCATCAACTCATTGAAATGTTAAATAGTAACATTTTCGTACAAATTAAATTGAACAAAATCACCACCAATTGGTCAAAACTTAAAATTGTGAAGTTTTTGTACAAATGAAATCACACAATTTCACCACCAATTCATCAAAATGTAAAAGGCGGGATTTTTTCCCTATAAATTCTCCACCACTAATTTATCCAAACACAAAATAGTTACATTTTCGTAAAAATTAAACTGTAAAAATGCAGTACACCAATACTTTGTCAATTTTTTTTATTTTTATTTTTCATGAGATTGGGTTTGACGGTCATAACAATTTCCAAACATTAGGCCTCATTAATGAAATAAGAAGAAGGTGCAAATGAGTCCAATTCTGTCAGCCTTCTAATTATTTCCATTAATTGTTGGGAAATGGTATGTATTTTAAGACATTATAATTTACAGTAACAAAAATTACCAAAGAATGCAACGTATCAAATTCAATGGAAAGTTATATCATTTAAACTTAATTTATGTAAATTTTCATGTGGACTAAAAGTTACAGTTTAACTGACTCTAAAAACATATGCTAAGAGATGCAGGTTATTCTGCTTTTGAAAGAGATCAAACAGTGATAGACTTGTGTAAAACCTTAAACCCCCTTCATTTTCCCTTTTTTATAAATGCTATTATCATATTTTAGTCTGGTTGGGTAGCTGAGAGAGTGGATTCGATTCGGCGCTCCTCCGGTCCCTTAGACCCAGTAAATCATGAAATGCTTTAGTAAGTGCTGAAACAGTTGCAGGTAAATCAAGAGAGAGAGAGCGAGTCCAAGAGAGGGCTTTAAATTTCCTCTTAAATGCTGTGGGGCTGAGTGTGTGATGTGTAAAAGCCCTGTTTTCTTAATTTGATTTCCTCTAAATGCTTCTGCTCGCCCTGATTTACAGCCTATCGCTCTTTTCCCTGTGCTTTATTTGTTGGCAGAAAGCTGATCTTGCAGTGGCACCCCTGGCCATTACGTACGTGCGGGAGAAGGTCATCGACTTTTCCAAACCCTTCATGACGCTGGGGATAAGTATACTGTACCGCAAACCCAACGGCACCAACCCGGGGGTGTTCTCCTTTCTCAACCCCCTGTCCCCCGACATCTGGATGTATATTCTGCTCGCTTACTTGGGTGTCAGTTGTGTGCTGTTTGTCATAGCCAGGTAACATACCAGCCACATATGTAGACATAACCCCACATCATGACCTTGTCTCATTAACATGTTTTGTTAACTGAAGCAGTTCACTCCGGCCTAAAAAGAATGGTTCTCCCAAAAAAATCTAAATTGTCACATTGATTATTCACCCTCATATTGTTCCGGATCTATATGACTTTTATTCCATTGAACACATGAGGTCAAAATTTCAAAGCAAATGGGCCTGTCAAGATCCAAAATTAATAAGTTCAGTTTTATGGCGTTGGACAATACTTAGGTCAAGGGGAGTACAGTCCTTCTTCTGGAGGGCCAATGCTCAGAGTTTAGCTCCAACCAGCTCCAAACTACTTGGCTGGAAGTTTTGTAATGAGTCTGAAGACCTTCATCATCTGCTCCATGTTTGTTTAATTAGTGTTGGAGCTAAATTCTTCAGGATAGTGGCCCTGTAGGATCAGGTTTTGACACCCCTGTTTTAGGCTAAATTCTTCAGGATAGTGGCCCTGTAGGATCAGGTTTTGACACCCCTGATTTAGTTTAAATTTTCCTTTAAGAATCCCAAATGCCAGTTGGACAATATTTGCATGATGAAACGTCATGAGATTCAGCTCAGTCATTTCCTGGGGAAATTAGAAATATAAAATACCTGCAGGTGTGAACAGCAGATAACTGATAGTTAAAAGACATAGAGAGAGAGAGGGAGAGATAGAAGCACACACACACACATAAACACACAGTATTTGTACAGTATTTGCCTCTCTTCAGATAATACACAATAGCACAAACCATAAAAGCAAAGATACAAAATCGCAGTTTCAAGACAGTATGTGTGTGTGTGAAATACAGAAAATAGGTATGTGGGAGTGTTCAAATGTGTGTCTGTGTGTGTGAGTGAGATTGAGGCATTTTTCTGGTGTGAAATGCAACCTCCCCCCAGCACTCGCTGTCCCTACTGTCTATTTTATATACTTTTGTTTTCTGACTGGGTCTTTCCACACCCTGCTTCATATTTCCTTTGGAAAACTGAGATTCTATGATATGTAATGCTACAAAAATGTAAATTCACATTTTCCAAAATTGATAGAATTAATTTTTAAAAAGAAATTTTTTACACTTGGTTGAAGACACTAACAACTTAGTGTCTTTGGGCAGCAGTGAACCTCATGACATGCTCCTGTTTGCAGTAAATTTCAGACTTAATTCATGGGTATCACACTTCATTGTTTATAGTAAGTAGATAATACTGACTAATTGTCTTTTAATTAAAGGAAGTTCTGGGTTAAGTGCATGTTAATACGTAAATTAGAAAATAATTTCGAATTGTAACTCAGTTTGTAAAGACAAACAAAATTATAGCTGCAAGGAGTAGTTAGCAGAACGGTGTACAGGAAAGTACTCTAAAAGAGCAGAATTTACCTTTTCATATATGTTCATAGCTTTAAAATGGATTCTTGTATAATGTTTACAAGATGTATAAGATGAAAAAGGCAGTTTTACACCCATGTAACATTCAAATATGTGAGCTTACATTAAAGTCAAGATAAAATTAAGATCCTTTGTTCCATATTGTAGCATACTGTATATCTGAATGTAACAGATTCTCAGAAAGTGGATTATCACTTGTTTATTGGATTTTGAGACATGGAAGTAATACTTAAACAATGGAGGCAGATGAATATGATGAATGGGTAAATTTTCATGTTGAATTTGCCAACTTTACATCTTGTTGGCCAGACATCTTACATTTAATCTCTAATTCCATTAAAAAAAAAAAAAAAAATATATATATATATATATATTGCATGACCAGTCTTTGGGATGTTTTGAATATTGCAAATATTGCAAACTAGTCCCATAATTGCAAAATGCAATTGGCTATTTATTATTATTTATTTTTCTTTCAGTTAACATGATCTTTGTTGATCATTTGTTTATTTATATTAGACCCTGAATGTTCCTTTAAATCTGTACATGCAGTACATTCTTAGAATAAATCGCTGAGATCGATTTTAATTGCATTGGTACTTTCCATTGGTCTTCATTTGAAGCATGGTGGGGAGAAATCCAAAGAAAAGGCCTTATTTTAACCTTAAAACTCTTGGGTTGACTGCATTCAGCTGGTCTAACCCGATCGTTTTATGGTTAATGCACTTGTGCTTTATAAATGTTACTGGCAATATGATCACACAAGTTTATAACAAGCTACAACTGTCATCTAAGTTGGTTCAGAATATGCACCTTTCACCTTATAACTGCACTAACGTTAATGCTGGGTAAGTTTCACCTTTCTAATTCTCAAATTACCAGTCCACAAATAAACAGCATGCTTTTACAGAAACACAAAAAAGACAAAATAGAATTACTGTGTTTATGTGTTTGTCTCTTTGTACACATTTCTTTATGTGTGCATGTGCAACTGCTTTTGTATGTGCACTTTAAAGCTAGTACTGCTGCAAACAAGTCTGCGTGCGAGAGTGAAAGACGGAGCGAGAGAGAAAGAGATCACAGGGTGACATAATGGGGACTGGTAGAGGGTTTCCTAAGGCTTACTCTCCCCAATGCTGTATTTAGAAACCTTCCTTCTGGGCGCAGTATGAAAGTCAAATATTTATCCTCTTCTCAGAATCTGTAATGCATATCAGCAGTTGTTTTTGTTCCTGTTGTTTTCCTCTCCTTACAAAAGTTTCTTCTCTGTTTTCTGCGAAAGCAGGTAATGAAACAGCTGAGAAAGTCTCAACTGAAAATGAGTTAAACTTACTCATGCTACCGGTTCTCATCTTTTGCTGTAAAACAAGTGTTGCCTTGATGCTGTGAATCACGCAGCCGATGCAGTACTCAAATGCTGAGTCTAAATCTAATACTTTAAATAAATCACATTTTTTTCTGTTATCTGACAGTGAATGTGGTACATGTAAAACCATATTCTTATCAAAGGCAAGCTTATCTTACTATTTCATAATATATACAGTAGTAGAAATATATCTTGCAGATGTTTATTATATTGTATTTACACATTAAGGGCCCTATTTTAACGATCTAAATGCAAAGTGTAAAGCGCACGGCGCAGGTGCACTCAGGGCGTATACAATCCACTTTTGCTATTTTAACAACGAAAAAATGGTTGGCGTGCCCGGGCGCTTGGTCTAAACGGGTTGTCCCTATTCTCTTAATGAGTAATGGGAGCCATGACGGATATGCTATTTACATGGCGGAATTTGGGAAGTGCTAAGAGAGAATGCGTCTCCGAGATGATACTGAGCTGCTCTTGTGCAAGCAAATAGATAGCCTAATTCTGATACATGCGATGACTATCCATTGTGACATGTAGGCATTTATACACACACACACACACACACACATATATATATATATATATATATATATATATATATATATTATATTTATAGCCTACAAAAAATTCTTATGCATTTCAATCCTTTGATTTTTAATATTTGGCATGTTTGTGTGCTGCTGTGAGTCCCTGTGTTTAATAAGCAACGTGTACGCGCGTTGTGAACCTGCCTATACTAACACACTCTTTAAATAACAAAGAAAAAACATTGCACCAGACTTTAAACCAGGTTTGAGTTGGTCTATGGCGCAGTCTATTTTCAGCTCCTTAAAATAGCAATGCACCAGCAATGCGCCTGAACACACCTCTTTTTTTAGACCAGCACGCCCATGGGCGCACAATTATGCATTTGCTAATTAAACATCGTGGAGCTGGATGGGAAAATGCGAACGGTGCCGGACTGAAACCAGCAAACACACTTGCGCTGCGCCTTGCGTCGCATTGCGCCGAGTGTATTATAAGGCCCTAAAGCTTGCAACCAGTTTTACTTATGGTTGAAACAAGTGCAAGATATTTTATCCATTGGAAATTGATTGGAAAGCAGGCATTACATACCACAATGGATGAGCCATATGGAAAATAAGCAAGATTCATGAAGTCTGAAAATATTTTATAAAACGAAAAATTATATTACATAGTAACTTTTATAGTAACAGTGGTTATTAAATACATATTGTTATTGTCTGGTGTGTTTGTCATTAGCCACTTGTGTCCCACTACAAAAAAAATAAATAACTAAAAATAAAAAAATAACAATAATAATTATGATTTTTAAATAATTAAATGAAAGAGTTTAAATGTACCTTTAACACTGAGGCTATACCTTTTCAAAATGTACTTATATGTACTATTTGGCACCTTTTAGGGGTAGATATAAGGTACAAAAGTGTACCTTTCAGTGACAGCTTTGGTACATTTTTATTTATTTTATTTCATTTTTTCTAAGAGTGTCAACATACTGATATATAATTTTGTTTGTGTGTTTCTATAAACACAAAATGGATCTGAATATTTTTCTAAACCAAACTTTACATACAAAATGCATTTAAGAAAATGAATAAGGTACATTTTGATCCCATGCTAACTAGATTTTTATTTTCTCTGAATAAAATACATGGCGGTAATAGGCAGTTTGGTTGACTACCTATGGCGTGAATAGTGCATGCCTTTGCTACTATAATAATATATGTTCACGGTGGTTGCTAAGGTTTTCTAAGTGCTTGTCAATGAGTTGCTGTGCAGAAAGCTCTGGGTGTTTGCTAGGAGGTTGCTTATTGGTCCAAGTCAAAAGAGCCAGTGTGATAAACATCCCTAGGTAGGGCTCAGGTGCCTTCTTCAGTGTCAGTCTAGGATCTAGAAAATCTAGATTTTAAAGTTACATCCAGCCATAAATAACATGTCTGCTTATCAATCTGTCATCTCTGAACATATAATATGCAACGCAAAAAAAAAAAAAATACAAAAGGAGGGAAAAAATAATTCTTTATCATTTACTAGTCAAATTTGTAACTGAGACAAGATCATTTCTCTTAATGAAAAAAAAGGAGGATTAATGTTGGGATGAGCGGAAGCATGCATGCATTTCTTTGACTTTTTTATGTTGAATTTGTAGCTTGTTCTTGCAATCCTTGTAAGGCATTCAAGATGTTCATTGGTGAGACCATTTCTCTGTTTCCTCTTTATGGTGTTCATGGTTGACTCAAAAGTGTATGTGCTCACAAAGAAGGACATAACTTTTTGCACAAGTAGCTTCAAAGTGGAAAATCTTCTTCAGAAACTAAACTCCAGAAGTGACCAACACCTGATCTGAATTCCAGTTTGAAATTGTCTTTTGTCTGCAGTTCTACCATTCCACTTTCTACAGCAGCACGCAAGTAGGGCAGAGCAGAGTGATAGTTGGAGTGAGAGATAAAGTTAAAAATCTCCTTGTGCTCATTCGCATCCTCGAATCTGGTTTCAAATTCCCACCTCAGCTCTTCCAAAACATTCACAAATTCTCTGTGGCTTGAAGTGATGCTGCAGAGATGGGCCATTTGTGGTGACAGCTTTGAGTTTGGGGAAGTGAATGAAGTCAGGTATGTACAGGGCAGTTATTTTGTTCTGAAAAACACTGATTGCATTCAACACAGGGCGGGATTAAGGTGGGTGCTATTGATGCTGCAGCATTAGGCCCATCTCGTCTGATGAAAACAGACGAGAATTTTCCTTTGCTATATTAACCTTAAAATAATTCTTAGAATGAAATTTGGAGTCCGACTTTCAGACGCATATACATCGTTGGCCTACTTATTTTACAGTTACTATTATTCTATATTCTTTGCACTGTGACATTACTGAAGTAACTAGGGATGTTCATTTCGGTTATTTTTCCTAACCGAAAACTGATGCTCCTTAACTGATTGTTAACCGTTAACCGACAAGATTATTTTAAATTAGACCCGTGTGACCCGTTAAAAATACTAACAGAAAAACATAATAAGCTAGGCTATATAAAGGCCTATATAAATTTAACAAATAAAGGCCTACAGCATAAATATATTTTTAGTTAAATTATAAATTAAGAAAATGAAAGAAAAACTGTGTAACAAGTAGCCGAGTTTCGGTTCATTTTTGTGCTGCATGAAAAGAACCCAGATGGCAGAAAGCGGCATCCTATTTTTCTTTAGGCTTATTTTACAAAAGCACAGAGATTTGTTTTTATTGTGAATGTATATAAATAAAGGCAAACCTTTTACAATTCAGATTATCTTCATGACTAAAAGGAGTCATAAAAAAATCTAGTGATTGCAGTTGCGCAGCATGCGCCCACACAGTTGACATTGCATCCTGTTTATCATAATAAAATACAGCCAGTCAAACATGAAGAAAAACACACACACACACACACACACTGCTCAGTTTAAATATTAAAATCTGTTCCATTAAGTGTTATCACCTTCCCGCCATAATGTTATACAACATTTAGTTTTACGTGAATATTGGAACGAGAGTGAAGTACATAATAAATAATAATTTTATTATTAGAAGCCAATGAGCATCTTAAAGTTAGGAATAGTCAAAGGAGAGCTGCGGTATGAGCATTGAGCATGAGCAGCTGCGTAGCCCTGACTTCACTGACGCGATTGAAGAACTTGCGCTTTCTAAGGTTCGTAAAACAGCAAGATAAGTAAGCAGCACTAGCGCAGTAGTAAGAGTGACAATATGCCTAGGTTAAGTTGTTCTGGTTTAGATTTAGTTAAATTTTTCAGACAATTGCTGTTGAAAGTTGATGTTACATAGCTTGAAGTTAATCTCGAGTTGTTACGATAATACGTAGATATTATTATTTATGTTCAATTAAGTATGGCTGTTTGTGTCGTTTCTTGGTCCGTCTGAGTGCGCATATGGATGAGTGTCGAATGCATATGCACCAATGGCGAGAAAAAATAGGCCCTTTTTGCGCTGCAGCATCAGGCCCAATTTGGTCTTAATCCGGCCCTGATTCAGCATGTTGCTTGCAAGCTTATCTCTTCTTTAAAACTTCAAATTAAGAGTGTTCAGGTGACATATGATGTCTGTAAGAAGAGCCAGCTGTGTGATCGACCATGGGTCCCATTTTCCTTTGTAGTACAGGAAAGTGCAAATCTCAGGGAGGAGGCTCAGAAACTGTTCAAGCACTTTTCCACGGGACAACCATTTCACTTCTCTGTTCATCAGTAAATCACCATACTCTGTGTCAGAGTCCTCTGTGAGTTGTTGGAACTATCTGTGGTTCAGCAATCTGGAGATGATGAAGTTTTGATACCAGTGACTCCTGATGGATGACGCAGTGGAAACTGATAAAGTTTGGTATTTCTTCCCTTTTTTCATGAGCCCAACAAGCCCCTTCTCCTTTCCTCACATGCTAGGGGAAACATCTGTGCACATATTTGCTAGACCTGACCAGCTGAGATTTTTCTCATCAAAAAATGCCAGAAGTGCATTCAGAATGTCCTCATCTATCATCTGGCCAACAAGTGGAAGTAAGCACAGCATTTCTTCTTGGAAATACTTTTCTTTAGGGAACCTTACACAAACAACTGAGCAACATCTGTCAAATATGCTTTCATCCACTGCGATGCTGAAACACGGTGCTACTGACACATCTGCACAGAGCTGGTCACACATCTTTGCTGAAGTTTTCAATCTGCCTCATTATGGTGGAATCGGATAATTGTAATCCTTTAATTTGCTTTACAATTGCATCCTTGTTATCAAACTCAGCAAACAATATTCCTGCTGAAGACAAAAAGCAATCTTTCACAATTTCTGAGTCTGAGAATATTTTTTTTTTTTCGCAAGCCAAAATCCAAGTGATCTCAAAAGAAGCCTCAGTTAAACGTTCAGCTGTAGAAGTTGTCCTGTGTATGAGTCTTTGTTGTCCAGAAAGAGAGGAAGAAAGCTACTCTATTTTTCTTTACTTTATTTCACTTCCAGGTGGATAACTTTCGTTGAATTTTGGGTGCATCATTTGGAAATGCCGCTCCAAATTACTTCACTTGAATCAAGAGCAGGCTTGTTTGAGACACCAATCATCCAGTCGCGATGGTTCGGGACGCGGTGGGGGATTTCACTCGAGCCCTACCCGCTCGGCGGCCCGGGAAAGCATAGCTGCCACTTCGGGATCCGACTCAGGCTTTGCCACCGTCCCAGAGGGCGGCAGCCAGTGTTGGGGAGTAACTAGTTACATGTAACGGCGTTACGTAATTTAATTACAAAATTATTGTAACTGTAATTAGTTACAGTTACCAAGAAAAAATGAGTAATTAAATTACAGTTACTTATGAAATTTTTACAATTACAAAGGGGATTACATTTGAATGTTTACACGCATCCACATACAGATTTAACTGATTTCTTTCCCAAATTGCACTGACTATTCTGAGACATACCGCCCTAATAATTTTCGGGATGCGGAAATACAGTCTGTAGAATCCAGTCATAAAAACGGAATGCCTAACGCGGACGGAATATGCCACATTTTGGATGACTAAATCAAAAGTAGGTCAGTACACTTGAATCAAAACATGACATCGACTAGTGTCTGGGAATATAAAGCCCCAAAAATGCAATATATGACTTGCACATTCTAATTTAAAAATAAATACAAATCCATTTGCAAAAAAACAAACAAAAAAAAAACAAGGTTATTTTACTTTTATAAAAAAGCATGGTAATTTTTTGTAAGGGAAAAACATGACTCGTGTACAGTATTAGGATTTTTCTATAAAAATATTGTAGTATTGTAGGGTATTGTATTGTAAAGTTTTTTTGTTCAATCTTGAGTATTAAAGTCATGAGAGAGATGGATAACAGGGCAAAATAAAGAGACGAAAAATGGAAGTGAAGGTGCAGTTCAGGAGAAAACTTTTAATTATTTTGCATGTCCCCAAATTAAAGATTTAAACCTTTTTTATGTCAGGTCCATACCAAAAAATAGTTTTGTCCATGAATTTCTTTGTATGAGTTTGAATTTTCCAGTCTAAATTTTTCTTTTCAGTCCGCCCCTCCTGTAAATTAATGGCAAAGACATGGTTTCATTTACTACACATAGGCCTACTGAAGCTTGCAGTGTTTTCAACCTCTGCCGCCTCAATATAGGAGTACACTAGCACATAAACATAATTTCTAGAACTGCTTTGTGTCACTTCATGTGCATTTTACTTATTTTGAGAAAACTATCATCATATACAAAGAAACAGCAGTTTAAAAAAACACCAATGTTTCAACGGGATTTGTTTGACACCTTGTTTGACACTGTCACATGGCTTTGTTGCTGTCCACTTGGTGCGTGACTTTGTTTAATAAGAAATAGATCCATTTTGTGTATAACTGTATATAACACAAGCTGATTAGCATGAAATGCAGGAAAAAAAACATAGCTAAGCTAGCGTTGTTATAATGTGCATAACAATAGTAGGCCTATGAACTGCCAGGTTGGTGTCATCTAATTCAATTGCTCCAATTTAGTGCTAACATATTAAAAATATTTTTCAGTAAATGCCCAAGTATATTCCATAATTACAAGCATGTGATATAGAGGGTATGCATAATATATTTGGTAAAAATGTTTTTTAATTTGTTACATATCTGGAAAGACCGCCAAAACTGGCAACAGTGTGTAAGTCAGTGAAAGAGCGGAGCAAGTTTAAATTTATTTTCTAGTTTATATTTCCATTTTGTAATGCCGCAGTTTCGGGTATTTTTAAATAAAATAATTTGTAGAACAGACACTGAGTTTTTTATGTTATAGCCCTGCTTGTTTTAATGTTTTTATGAAATATCTGTATTGACTACATGATCATATGACCGTATTATTTACTGCCATGTGAGCCACAAATAAAGCTTGTCGAGCCACAGAAGGCTTGCTAACTGCGCAATGAGTAACACTGCCCTAAACGAAAGCATGATTAATATTTGTTGTGATGCTTGCCTTAGTAAACATTACTAATGAACAACTGTCCTACTGCAGTGAGAAAACCCAAGCATGCGAAAGGAAAGGATATGTGCTCTTCACAAGATGAGTAATGCCTTCACCATTCAGGGCAAGTGCTTATCAGATTCCCGCTCATTTCCAGGTGGAATATGCTTCTAAATGGGCTGCACTTTGGATGATTTAACAGACTGCTGTGTGGGGCTGACTAGATAATTAACTCCAAGTCTAGGAGGGAGGATGGAAAGAAGGCACTGGAGAAAATAAATAAATAAATAATTCTGAGGATTTTTGCTGTTATTTTCCCGTAAAAATATTTAAGATACAATAACCCGAGAAGTAAAGTCTTCACTTTTATTTGTATAGCACTTGCATATGCAATACTGATTGTCTTAAAGGTACAATTTGTAAGATATTCACAGTAAAATATCCAAAAACCACTGGGCTAGTGTTATATATTTTGTCCAGCTGATTACTAACAATATCTCTAATGTTTTCAACTACTTGTAAATCATGAGAAAATTCCTATTCTAAACAGTGACACGGGGCAGTGCAGTCGCCTGTCAATGATGTTAGTTACCCTTTGTTACCGCCTTTACTGACGTAGAAACCACATGACAACAGTGTCGTGGACAAATGCGGAAGTAGCTTCACAACAAACTTCAACTAGAAAGAGATGCCGATCTCGCTTGTGTTTTACTCGACAGGTGAGTTGTTTTGATTCATATCTTTACAGAAAACGTATGCTATTATAACGATCGACAAGATTAGTATTATGGGGTATACAAGCCAAACGCGGGGCATCTCATCTCTAGACCCGCACGAGGACGCGTCTGATCCATAGTCTGATCGCGTCTTTGCATTGACTTTGTATGTAATCTACTCGTGCAAATCGCTGAACTCACGTTAGATCCATGATTTTTCTTTCCGTTTGATTGATGGCTGTCAGCGGTTGGGTAGAAGACAACAAATCCCATCATTCCACACTCCTTCTTAGCATCATCAAACCACGCGATTGTTATTGTTTTGATAGTGCGCCCTCCAGTGGCAGGTCCTACAATCTGTACCTTTAAAAAAGCTTTACAGTGTCAAACAGGAAAATTGTAGAAGATAATAACACATTTTTTTATTATTATTATTAAATGCATTTTCATATGACTATTTTTTATAACCATAAACATTAAGAAATTGTTTATTAACAAAGATTTATGCTTAAAATATAAATACAAAACAGGTGAGCTTAAGTAAACTTAACTCCACATGAACACAATTTGTTGTAATTTATATTTACATTTACATTTATTTATTTAGCAGACACTTTTATCCAAAGCGACTTACAGATGAGGACAGTGGAAGCAATCAAAAACAACAAAAAGAGCAATGATATATAAGTGCTATAACAAGTCTCAGTTAGGTTAACACAGTACAAGTAGCATGGGATTTTAAATAATATAATAAATATAAAGAAAATAGATATAATAAAAAAAAGAATAGTGCAAGCTAGCGTTAGAGATCTTTACACATACACATACACACACACACACACACACACACACACAAACACATACAATGGCATAATAAATAAAAAGAAAATATAATACAAAAGATTAGAAAGGTAGTTATATTTTTTTAAAGAATAGAATTAGAATAGTGAGAGTTAAAGTAAGAGGGTCAAATAAAGATGGAAGAGATGTGTTTTAAGCCGATTCTTGAAGATGGCTAAGGACTCAGCTGCCCGGATTGAGTTGGGGAGGTCATTCCACCAGGAGGGAACATTTAATTTAAAAGTACGTAAAAGTGACTTTGTGCTTCTTTGGGATGGCACAATCAAGCGGCGTTCACTTGCAGAACGCAAGCTTCTAGAGGGCACATAAGTCTGAA